>NC_056745.1:994238875-994373875 GCF_019279795.1 Protopterus annectens | reverse complement strand
CATGAAAAGATCACTTCTGGAGAATAGCAGCTGGCTTCCAGAAATAGTAACTGAACTTTATCCTACAAATGAATAACAAGCAAAATACTTGTTCCTGACTTATTTAAAATTTATAATAAGATAATTCAGCCAAATAGAATTCTGGTTACATTGTTTCATGAGCATCATTCATCTATTTTCTCTCCATATAAGAAGGGCCAGTGACCTTGCTATTGTAGTTGTAACGTCTGAATGAGTTCAACAGGTTACTGGTAAAGGGACAGTAATTGGGATGTTTTTTTTTTCTTTTTCTTTGTGTGCATGTGTGTGTGTGTGTGTGTGTGTGTGTGTGTGTGTGTGTGTGTGTGTGTGTGTGTGTGTGTGTGTGTGTGTGTGTGTGTGTGTGTGTGTGTGTGTGTGTGTGTGTGTGTTGGGGCCTTTCTCGCTTTCAATGCCCCAGTATTTCCTGTTATGTTTTGTCATACTGCAAGGTGTTTCTGTTATGGGGATCACTGCAGTATACTTATAGGAAACTGGGAAACATCCCCTAATGTTGAGTTTAAAGTAATCAAATGCCATGTTAAACGCTGTGCAGCCATTTCAGAGCAATGTTTATCCAATATAATAAACACTTGCACCGATGCAGATATATATTTAAGGTACAAAAGACTTTCATTCTCAGAACACAGAATATAAAAAAAATATTTATCTGTCATGATCCTTTGTAGCCTATTTTTAAATTAGTTTCAGAAGATGACAGCCTAATGACTAATGAAGCTACAAATGTCATGAGAAAAAAAAGTGCTAACATCAATTATAGATAACAGTGACAAATAATGGAATATTACATTTCTATAACAGAAGTCTATTTGCTATAAGACTGAAAGCAAAAGGTACAGCAAAATTCAATTTAAAGGATTGATCACCTTTAATTAAATTAAAAAAAACAGGTCTAATTTCATTTATATACTGCATTGTTAGTACTTTTCCTTCATCTCATCTGAATTTAGAACAGCTGATGGAAAACCTACATCAGAGTCCCATAAGCTTTGCTGCTGCTTTCATGTCATTGTATTCTTACTAAATTTCTGTCACAGTTTGTATTACATAAGTTTGTTCTATACATCTATAAGCATGACCAAAGTATTCATGATTTGAACCGATGTAATACACCAAGAAAAAAAGTCACTCCACTGGACCTTGATGTCACATAAAGCTTATTGGTACTTTTCCAGAATGAAGTAAATCCTTGTGGATGTAAGTTCAAAGCAAATTTCTACCTTCATTTAACATTGTAACCTTAGCGTTTGGTGATCACACTTTGTATTATGTTTCTTGCAAGACCTGAGATGTAGTTCTGCTCTGTCATGATTCATTTTCCTGCTTTAGTCTGCAGTCTCTCAACACTAACAGCAATTTTATATTAATTGTTTTTGCACCACCCCTAAATTTCTATCTAACTAACCTTGGTTCTTTGATATCTGCCCACCACCCGCATCTTAGGATTCTGAGGATTGAAAAGTTAGATCCATGAAACTTGGGCATCGCCTGGTGCTGGGCTGGTCCTACAGCCATGATCCTGTCATCCAACAAACATGGTGCAATGCCTTCAGTTTTGATCCCCGTGGAGGCTGCATATCTCCACTCATTGTGTAGACTAACGCATGTCTCCATGCATATGGTATATATTACCAGATATATCCCCAGGGGAAATTCTGTTACAGGATAAATCCAATACCCCCTTTCCATGATGAGCAAACCTGCATCTGCCTGTTACACCTATCCTTCTCGGTCTGGCTTCTTTAATACGACAAACAATGTTCTCAGTAGAAAAACCACTTTAATGTGAGGAGCAAAGCTTTCGGATAAAATCCTTTATCAATACTGAAAATACAAATGCAAATGCAGAGTATATATAGGTCTAAAAAAGTCATATGACCAGCAGCCAAGAAGTCACATGACCCAATCATTAAAGCAAAACATGTAAAAATAAATAAATATGCAAAGCTAAAAAATGCAACAGCATAATGCATATATGAAAACAAAGAACATTTAAAAAACATTTAAAAAAGCAAGAATGTATATTTTAAAGAAAGCATACTTTTATACCTAAAAATCAAATGTACACTCATATACATAAAGAGAAAATCTCATAATCTAGATCTACTCATTCTAACCAAAATAGGTTTAATGCTGACAGTACTATTCAAACCAGAGGGTGAGTCACCCATCAATCTAATTATCCAGTTATATTCTTTAATTTCTAATTTGTTATTGATATCATCACCTCTGGGTGAGGGTGAAACATAGTCTATAGCTTTAAATTTAAATACATGCTGTTCACCAAGACATAGCCTGTGTTTATATAAAGCATTAGTGTCCACACATCTTCGGATTTCAGACTTGTGTTCTGTGATCCTATCTTTAAGCTTACGCGTGGTTTTACCCACATAGAAAGAATTGCATAGTACACAAGTAGCGAGGTAAACCACGTGGGTGGTAACACAAGTAGCAGTTACATTGAACCTAAACAACCTCTTACTGACCGGGTGTTCAAATATACCTAAATGTTCATCATCAATGTCATCACAGCACGAGCAATTATAACATTTTCATGTACCCACAGTGCTGGATGGATGTGTTGTGATATTTGCAGGAAAATCTTTGTAACAGAGGACACTCTTGAGGGTTCTCATGTTACGATATGCAAAAAATGGGACATTGCCCAGCATTGCTTTTAACTCTTCAGATGCCATCAAGATTAGCCAATTCTTATGGATAATATGTTTACTACATGGTGTCTTTGTACTAAGCAGTAACGTATCTTACTTTCATCTCATTCTGGATGGGCACATTGGGCAAGCCAACAGCTTGTATTTCTATGGTGTCATTTAACATAACAGGGGCCACCCTCGACTTTCTTTCCTCTAACACATTTAGTTTCTCATTATTTAAGATGGTAGCATCATAACCACTGTTAGTAAAATCAGCTATCATCTCATTCAACTGTTCAGAGAAGCTAGGATCTTCCGTGTTAAACCTACTGGCTCTATAAATTGAGACCTGACAGTACCTCTAAAACATGTGGCATGCATACTACTTGCATGAGTGCACCTTCCTGCACAGACTTCCTTTCTATGGAGGCTTGTTCTAAGTGTACCGTCAAGACTCAAGTTGATATCCAGAAAATTGATAGTGATTTCAGATGAACACATTTTGAACTTCAAAGATGAAATTGAATTGATGTACAGCATAAAATCATTCAAATCCTGTACGTGCCCCCAAATCAAAACAGTCATCCACAAATCGTTGAAAAACTTTACATTATCTTTATATGGATTCAAACCACTAAATAAATGTTTCCTTTCCACTGGTATAAAACTAGGTTGGCATAAGTATTGGCTGCAGGGTACCCATAGCCACACCTGTGAGCTGAAGATACAAGGATTCATTAAAAGGAAAACATTATTTCTCAACACCACATCCATGAGTACATATTTTTCAATTTTGTGGAAATTGGGATCAGGACATGAGACTAAATTCCCTCAACAAATCCACTCCAATATCAGTTGTAATGACACTAAACAAAGATACTATGTCTATGGTTCAAAGGTACCTTCTTAGATGTAGACGCCTTCTCTATGTTATACCATTGCTTAAGCTTCTGAACAAAATCAATGGTGTCACATAAGATAGAGTCACATTGACTAAGGTATGGTTGAAGTTGATCATGCAAATAAACTGAAAGCGGCTCTGTTACCCAGCACCTGAAACAATTGGCCTCATTGGTGGATCAGTGAGGGATCCCTCACTGATCCACCAATGAGGCCAATTGTTTCAGGTGCTGGTTGGGTAACAGAGCCGCTTTCAGTTTATTTGCATGACCAACTTCAACCATACCTTAGTCAATGTGACTCTATCTTACATGACACCATTGATTTTGTTCAGAAGCTTAAGCAATGGTATAACATAGAGAAGGCGTCTCTACATCTAAGAAGGTACCTTTTGGTAACCCTAGACATAGTATCTTTGTTTACTGTCATTCCAACTGATATTGGCCTGGATTTGTTGAGGGAATTTTTAGACTCATTTCCTGATCCCAATTTCCACAAAATTGAAAAAATATGTACTCTCATGGATGTGGTGTTGAGAAATAATGTTTTCCTTTTTAATGAATCCTTGTATCTTCAGCTCACAGGTGTGGCTATGGGTACCTCGGTAGCCAATACTTATGCCAACCTAGTTTTATACCAGTGGGAAAGGAAACATTTATTTAGTGGTTTGAATCCATATAAAGATAATGTAAAGTTTTTTCAACGATTTGTGGATGACTGTTTCTTGATTTGGGGGGGCACGTTACAGGATTTGAATGATTTTATGCTGTACATCAATTCAATTTCATCTTTTTTGAAGTTCAAAATGTGTTCATCTGAAATCACTTTCAATTTTCTGGATATCAACTTGAGTCTTGACAGTGGTACACTTAGAACAAGCCTCCATAGAAAGGAAGTCTGTGCAGGAAGGTACACTCATGCAAGTAGTATGCATGCGCCACATGTTTTTAGAGGTACTGTCAGGTCTCAATTCTATAGAGCCAGTAGGTTTAACACGGAAGATCCTAGCTTCTCTGAACAGTTGAATGAGATGATAGCTGATTTTACTAACAGTGGTTATGATGCTACCATCTTAAATAATGAGAAACTAAATGTGTTAGAGGAAAGAAAGTCGAGGGTGGCCCCTGTTATGTTAAATGACGCCATAGAAATACAAGCTGTTGGCTTGCCCAATGTGCCCATCCAGAATGAGATGAAAGTAAGATACGTTACTTCGTTTAGTACAAAGACACCATGTATTAAACATATTATCCATAAGAATTGGCTAATCTTGATGGCATCTGAAGAGTTAAAAGCAATGCTGGGCAATGTCCCATTTTGCATATTGTAACATGAGAACCTCAAGAGTGTCCTCTGTTACAAAGATTTTCCTACAAATATCACAACACATCCATCCAGCACTGTGGTACATGAAAATGTTATAATTGCTCGCTGTGATGACATTGATGATGAACATTTAGGTATATTTGAACACCCGGTCAGTAAGAGGTTGTTTAGGTTCAATGTAACTGCTACTTGTGTTACCACCCACGTAGTTTACCTCGCTACTTGTGTACTATGCAATTCTTTCTATGTGGGTAAAACCACGCCAGAAGCTTAAAGATAGGATCACAGAACACAAGTCTGAAATCCGAAGATGTGTGGACACTAATGCTTTATATAAACACAGGCTATGTCTTGGTAAACAGCATGTATTTAAATTTAAAGCTATAGACCATGTTTCACCCTCACCCAGAGGTGGTGATATCAATAACAAATTAGAAATTAAAGAATATAACTGGATAATTAGATTGATGGGTGACTCACCCCCTGGTATGAATAGTACTGTAAGCCTTAAACCTATTTTGGTTAGAATGAGTAGATCTAGATTATGAGATTTTCTCTTTATGTATATGAGTGTACATTTGATTTTTAGGTATAAAAGTATGCTTTCTTTAAAACATACATTCTTGCTTTTTTAAAATGTTTTTAAATGTTCTTTGTTTTCATATATGCATTATGCTGTTGCATTTTTTAGCTTTGCATATTTATTTATTTTTACATGTTTTGCTTTAATGATTGGGTCATGTGACTTCTTGGCTGCCAGTCATATGACTTTTTTAGACCTATATATACTCTGCATTTGCATTTATATTTTCAGTATTGATAAAGGATTTTATCCGAAAGCTTTGCTCCTCACATTAAAGTGTTTTTTCTACTGACAACGTTGTTTGTCTTGCTGGACCTCTTGGCATCTGTGTTTGGACATGGCTTCTTTAATACCCCATCTTTTAATTAAATTTAAGATGCCCAGGACACATACAGGGCTCCTTATGCCATGGAGCCTGTTTGACTACTACTATACAACTTTGGCTGTTTTTTCCCATACACTAACATCCAAAAAAGCCCTACAAAACTGGGCATGTCCTAGTGGGCAATTCGTAGTAAAAAAAAGTTACATAAATAAACAATGGCCTCAGTAATTTAATGCCCTTTTTCTGTTGGATAATAATGGCCTCTTACAATTAAATTGCAAACGTCCAGTTAATTCAACATGTGAGTGTGAAGAAAAAGTTTCCTCTACCTAGCACTTAATGCTGTATGTCTTGATTTTATAAAAAGTGCTTATCTAATTGTATCCCCAAAACTAAGAAAACCAAAACAATGTTCAGGGTGGTCTAACACATGCTTGGCCTGGGCGTTTTTAAGATTCCCTTTCTTAATATCCAAGACATGTTCATATAGTCTTTCTCTAAATTTTCTTTGGGTTTTCCCAACATAAAAACAGGGACACTGAGAACATTGAGCCAAATAAATAATTCCCACAGAGTTACGGTTACAAAAAAACTTGGTGTGAATTTGCATTTTGTTCACAATAATTATGTACTGTACCTTAATAAAAGGACATTGTCTACAAAATCCACATTTATGTGTCCCAAACTTCCTACTAGTGGGAAACATGTGGTCATCCTTATTGGATTCCAATAAATTCTTAAGAGATCTCCTTCTCCTATACCCAATCCTAGGAGTAGTTCCAACAGTATCCAAGTAAACATCAAAACAATCAAAAATATTCCAATTCTTTCTCAGAATGTTGCATATATGGGAACAATCAATGGTATAGGTGGTAACAAAGGCATGGGTAAATTCATCACAGTTGTTGCCACCAGGAGATGAAAAGCCCACCCTCTCATCATTATTACTAGATAATAAGGGGGCATATTGACCAATAGCTCTTTTATGTTCACCTTCGGTGTATATAACGTGTATTATGTTGGGGGGGGGATAACCCCTGGAAATTAACATATCAATAAGTTTACCTGCTTCTGTTTTAAAGGTCTCATCATCTGTCACCATCCTGGTAAGTGAAACCAGTTGACCATTTATTATCCCCCTCTTCTGGCACTCTGGGTGGCAGGTGTCATAATGCAGGAAACTATTAGAAAAAGTGGGCTTTTGATAAATATTGCTAACCAATCTCTGGTTTACCTTGTCTTTACAAATCTCTGCATCCAAGTAAGCTATGTTAGTATCACTCCATTGAGAAGTAAATTTCAAAAAAGTAGTGGATTCATTCATATAGTTGATGTATGTTTGCAGTTCATCCCTGGATTTATTCCATACAATAATTAAATCACCCAATAAACACAAATAAATATCCAGTTTATCCCTGGATTTATTCCATACAATAAATAAATCATCCAGGAAATGCAAATAAATATCCCAGGGGGATATAGCAAATTGCTCAAGAATGTATTTCTTTTCCCACTGAAGCAGATTTATATTAGCAAAGATGGGGACACAAGCTGCCCCATCGCCACACCTTTTTTCTGCAAGAAATATTGACCATCAATAAACACAAAATTGTTTTTTTAACACCAGCTCCATGCAAATATCCAAACAGTTAATTTCATTGTTGGAAAACTTTTTACACCCAATGAGAAACTCGTAAAACCATTCAAGTCCAATGTCATGTGGTATCACATTAAAAAGATTAATCACATCAACAGTGCAAATATCAAATCATCATCATCATATTTGACCTTACTAAGTTTTTCTAAAAAATCTCATGAATGTTTAACAATGTGCTTAAGTACATCCAATACATTTTTCGACTTCAGGTCAATAAAGTTTGCTAGGGGGTGGGTTGTAGAGCTGGCAGCATTTACAATTGGTCTCATTGGTGGGTCCCACAAGTTTTCGTGTACCTTAGGGAGCCCAGAAATAGAAGTAACAATTGAATATTTGACCTCAAAAAACTTCCACTCATCTACTGTAATTTGCCTCTTGTCTAATATGTCCTGAAGCAACCAATCAATTCTTGCATAGGAAATGTGTACCATATTCAACGATGTTTCATCATAAAATTCACCCTGGTACAAAAAAAGCATGCATTTTGTTTAAGTAATCTTCATAATTCATAATCACAACCCCCACCCTTGTCGGGTTTCATTACCTACAAGCTTTTGTCATTACATAACTTCCTTAATAGCTCATTCTCAGTAAAGGACAAGTTGTTGAACTGCATTGTTTTTTTCTGTAATAACAATCTAAATTCAAATTCACATAATTTCTCAAATAATAGCAATGGTGCTGCAAGTGGGGGGGGTTAAAAGTGTTTTTTTTCTGGTTAAAGTAGAAACTACATTGTCCATTTCCCTATTCTTGAAAAGTATTCTAAAATTAAGCTTCCTTAAAACAGTTTAAAATCAATCAACAAGATGTCAATTTCCGATCTGGAAGAGGGAACAAAAGTAAACCCTCAGCTCAATACATTCACTAACGAACTGTCAAATGTATTTGTAGTGAAGTTGAATAAAGAAAAGTCACCTTGTGTGTTTTTGGTTATCGTTAAAATCAGCATACAATCCCTGGAAAGCGTGTCACCATTGATACTATCACTTTTTAGTTCCTGTATTGCCTTAAATTACTCCAATTCTGTTTATGATGTGTTGAGTTAATTTCCCCTGTCAAGTTGGTTTGAAAATGCTGGTTCCATTCATTCCTTATCCTCTCTGAATGCCTCGGAAAATTTTGAGCAGCAGTGGCGGGATTTTCATATACGCTGTCACTTCCTTCTTCTTCAGTGTTTCCATTATGAGTATCAGAGGGAGAACTGATTTGGTTGCTAGGTTTTGGATAAGCAACCCCTTTCAGGTAATCAACTTGATCTCTTTCTAATTTCTTTTCCTTCCTAGCCAAACTGCTAGAAATCAATTTGTATATGGAAGAAAACATGTTATAAAATTTACCCTGGTACTGTTCAAACAATTAATCATTGGTAATTACTCCCTCAAGGGTGTTAGCTTCTACCATAATTTCCTCAATCTGGGTGTGGTTGTATTTCATTAGTATTTCCAACATCTCACACTCCTGTCGATCAAAAAGTTCAAGCAAGGCACAATGCAGGGGGGAATCAGTCACAAGTCAATTGGGATATTTCCAGTGTCAAAGCCCTTTAGGCACTCTATACACAACTATACATTCATGGAAATTGTTATTCTCAACTTGTCGTTTTTTAATTTTAAATAATTTTTCTTCCAGAATGTAAATGGACTGTGAAACAGCATAGGTGTCAGAGGTAGCATTTTTGTTAAACTGTAGCCCTTGTTTCAACCAAACACCAAAATTGAAATTGTTAGCATTCCTTTCATCTGATCCATTCACACAAATCCTTGGTGTAAGTCTAAACTCATTATCAGACACAAAAGTAGTGACATGACCGCAAGTTCTCTGTCCTGGATGGATAGTTGCCACCTGGGATTCTGTTTCAAGGCTCAGTCCAACCTTTGCTGCTTGAACAGAGACTTTCTGGGTAGGTTGTTGAACAAGCTGGGTGAGTAGCCCAACACTAGTAGTTAAGTCCTCCATGTTGCACACTGATTGGGAACCAGTACAAGCAGTTTCAGCTACCAGAGACATCTTCACAAATAATGGAACCAACAAATAAGTGACAAGCTGGATTCAGATAACCACAGAAGCAACTAGGAGACTCAAAAGTTTGTGTTTAGGTGAGAGAGATCTCTTAAGAATTTATTGGAATCCAATAAGGATGACCACATGTTTCCCACAAGTAGGAAGTTTGGGACACATAAATGTGGATTTTGTAGACAATGTCCTTTTATTAAGGTACAGGATGTAATTATTGTGAACAAATGCAAATTCACACTAAGTTTTTTTGTAACTGTAACTCTGTGGGAATTATTTATTTGGCTCAATGTTCTCAGTGTCCCTGTTTTCATGTTGAGAAAACCCAAAGAAAATTTAGAGAAAGAATATATGAACATGTCTTGGATATTAAGAAAGGGAATCTTAAAAACGTCCTGGCCAAGCATGTGTTAGACCACCCTGAATGCTGTTTTGGTTTTCTTAGTTTGGATATAGTTAGAAAAAATACAAGAGGGGGGCCCATAGAATGACCTCATTGAATTAAGGGAAGTTAAGTGGCAGATTAAGCTAAATGCCTATAACTACCCTGGCCTAAATGAGAACATGTCTTTTTCCAGTGTTTTGAAATTGCATTCTTATTCTATATAGCATATATTTTTTTATTGTGTGATTATTTGAATAGTTTTTTAACATTGCATATTGTTGACATTATTATGCTTTGTCAAGCTTTGATCGGTTAACTTGGTCATGTGTTTATGTGTGGGAGGGATATTTAAACAGTGTGATTCTACTTGTTAAGTGTTTCTGAAGAAGTATGTGATACATTCTGACAAAAGAGCTTAAACAATAAACTTTTGAGTCTCCTAGCTGCTTCTGTGGTTATCTGTAAACAGCTTGTCACTTATTTGTTGGTTCCATTGTTTATGAAGTCATTTTCCAGTCGGTCACTAATTTGCTCAGTGATACCTAAGGTATTATCAGTTATAAAAGTTTTCTGGAGTGCCTTATACGTATTCTATATACCCTCTGTCTTTGACCTTTTGACATTCTAGAACGATTATATATGTTAATTGAAGGTCCTTCTTTGAGATTAATCTTTCCTGTAGAAGATTTATGCAAGAACATTTCAAACAAATGTCTTTTCAGGATGTGATGTCCATTACATTTGTAAAGTTTTTTTTTGCAGAGAATTGTCACCAGATTTTTTCTGCTAGACCCATTCTTTCTCATTTAAAATAGTTTTGATCTTATGGTTACAATTTTACTCTATTAGCCTCTTTTCTTCCTAAAATGCAGGTAAGTTAATAACCTGTAGGATTTGATCTATATATCTATGGGTAGAAGATTTCTTGTTACTGCTGAGTGTCTCCATTACTGCCTCACCTAAAGTTGCATGGCAGTGACTTCATGTAAGTTTCAGTTCCTTAATCTAGTGCTACTATACATATAAAAATAAAAATCTTCCTTGATAATTAATTTCTATATCACTAAGCTATACAACATGGTGGTTAATAGTTTATTACAGAGTATGCATGTATGTGTTCTTCAGTTATTTTACATATGTGAAAAGAGCCCTTTGAATCTAAAAGTTCTCTTTTGCAGTATAGGTAGTAAGTTGTAAAGTGAAGTGTGAATTAAGTATTGCGACCTTATCCATTGATAACCATAAATCTTTATAAATATGTTAGGAGTCTGTGTAACAAAACTCAGCACTGCACTGAGCTGCTGATCAATCATTCCACCCAGTCTGACCTGGAAGATGTCTCATATTGCTTAATAAATTTAGTTTGATCTTCTTCCCACAGTCTTTGTGTGTCACTCCCTTCCCTCCATTTAGTCTATACCATCTCCTATAATTACCCTCAGAACAGATCTTAGAATCCCTCTCTAAAACCAAATACACTAGCTAAATTCCAGATAGCCAAGCAAGTCACCTCCCATTAGCACAAAATACCACTTCACTGACCTCCCCCCACTCTTAAACCCATTCAGTCTTAGTGTCCATACTAGTTGTGTGCCCAAAGGCTAGAAAACAGCATTTGTGGTAGTCTTTCACAAGTCTATCCCTACCACTGACTTAAGGAGCCAATGACCAATTAGCCTGAGTAATATAATTTGTAAAGTAAAGAAATAATATTTATCTATTTATTTTACATTTGTTTACAGGGTAGTGTCCGATTGGGCCAGGAGCCCGTTTTCAGCAGAGACCCAGGAAGAAAACCTACACAATATTGAACAATCAGTATGGAGCTTATAAACCATGATACTGTCTTTGGGTAAAAGCATTTGGAAAAATAAACCATGATATTGCCAGCTTGCAAGCATTCATTCCTATCTAATTTGGCTTTTTCTATCTATGTTTGCTGATGACTCCAACTTTGGGACTACCACCAACCCATCAGATAGCATCCATATCCTCCAAAAAAGCCCGACCCACCCAAATGTCTTGGTCTAGACCACCATCTTAAGTTTAATGCAAAGAAATGCAGTACTTTTCTCAATGGGAAGCAAGAACACCCACAAATTTATATCATAACTAAAACCCCTTCAGAATCAACACTGCAATAAGAAATATAGGTACATTCATGGACAACAAACACTCTTTTCTTTGACTAATACATTTCAACTAATATTATAAAATCAGTCTCCTTAATGCAGTTAATAACAAATATCATATCTTCTAAGTCCAAGGAAGTAACTTTCTCTACTTATTTTTCACACCATTATAGTGTATAATTTCCCCTTTGGTATCTATCTCAATAGGAATATTGGCCAGATAGAAAAACACAGACAATAGTTCCTCATTAAACAAGTCTCAGGCATGATCTTTTCAAGCTACACAGAGTCTTTTAAAACTCCATCTCCTTCAACCTTGTACAAGGTTACATTGTGACATGCTTATAAGACTGAAAATGATCCTTTGCTACTTGACAGTCTATGTTTGTAAAATAAGTAGCATTATCAAATACCCATTCTAGGGGTCTTAATCTACATAGTAATATTAATAGATCCTACTGGTGGGAGAGATATATCTGTTAAGGGATCCCCTTCCTATGGTGTCAAATCCCTTTTCATATCAAATGAAGTGAATCCCTAAATCTTTAAATCCATCCTGGATGAGTGGATGGGGACCTGTACGTTTCTGAAGAATTAGTGGGAATCTCAGTAGCTATGCCCTGAATTCAGTGCTCCACTGATAGCTTAGTGTACACCTATGTACCTATGAGCATTACTTGATTCATGCTGTTCCAGTCCTGGGAAGCATGTATGACACAACTAAATACAGTATTCTTATGATACTCGATTGATAAGCAGAAGCATTAAGCATTTTCATACATGATGACACCTAGTTCTTGACAGCAGGTTACCAGAGAAGTGGGGAAAACCTATATAAGCTTCCATTGTTTTTGTACCTGTACAAATAGTATTTAATTCTTCCCTTTGAAGCCCAACTTGGTGCATACGCATAAAGTCCAGGTTATCTAATAACAAAATGTGGGCAGTATATATGCATTTCAGTGGTTTTACTTTTGCATGTGCAATGTATGACAGCAGCTCAATAGAAAGTACTACTTATAGCACCTTAGCACCTTTGCAAGGTCTTGGCTGCCTTTGTCTTAGCCATTTGTACATTAACCTTACATCATATATTAATATAATCAGGAAAAGAAATGTTTAACAACTGCATACATGACACTAAGAAAAACAATGTAAATTCTATCCAAGAATTTCTAAGAATGTAAAAACAGCAAAACACAGCAAAAGGTTTTAGACACAGAACCACAAATAGAACTTTAAATAGTCGTGTCAATGAAGGAAGCATCTTAGTGAAAAAGTGCCATGGGATTTGGGGAAAGTTTTAGTCAAGCCTGCAGACCCCAAATGTTTTAAAGAAAGAAGTAAGAGGTATGTAGAACAGCAGCAGAAGAAGACAATAAACAAAGAAGAGTTTGTTTCGTAATTGTAAAAGTGACATATAATTATGTACATAAGGTAATTATAATTCCAATATAGTTTTTAAAAGTCTGAAAGAAGATGCTGGAAGACAAAAGTTGTTATTCTTAAAATAAACAATTTACCCATTATGTTGTGACACACTTAAATGAGTCATATCCACATTTGTTGCTTCATAAATGTATCATAGCCTTCAATGAGCTATTCAGTTGACCACAAGATATGCTAAGAAATGTTTTTATATGGAAATGTTTGCTTTCCATTTGTTGAAAGCTGTGCAACCTCAGAGCAAGCATATATAAGTAAAATGAATTCTGGAGGGAGATGACCCCATAATGGGAGTAAAGGATGATTGTCCCTCTTAAAAAAATGTTTCAGTGCTTTCTTCTGTATGGATTTGTCCCACTTGCTACTTTTGGAATCTTTCATTTGGTTGTGTTCACAATAAGCATTCATAATGCTGGGATGATGGGAAGCTCATATTTTCAATGACTAGAACTCACTCAAAGAACAGTCCTATGATTATACAGGGTAGATCCAAAAATAGTATTAATCTTGACTATGAAAATAAAATTGGGATAGATGTTTCCAGAGTTTAACCAATTGGTTTTCCTGTGTGACCTTTTTACTCATTGTTTTAGAGTTTAAAGAGTAGAGAACTGAATCAAGAATCGCTGAAGCAGTCAAAGAGGAAATGAGAAAGGATGTATCCTTGGAGGAAGTAAGGTGGATGCAATTTAAGCTTGTAAACTGGAAGTTTAGGAAGAACAAATGTTTAATACCTTTCCACCACTTAGTACAATAAGAGAAGGAAGTTTAACAAACTGATAAAAAGGAAGACTGACAGGAAGCTATTAGATAGCTATGGTATATGCAGAGAAATTGACAGTGTCTGAGAAAATGGATGATTAATAAGCTGCGGTATCACAATTCATACAGTGCATGAATCTGGGATGGTGCTCTTCTAAAAGGACTTTTGGTCATATATTTGATGACATTCAGTACATTAAAAAAATCAATTATAAATCCAAGCTAATGATAGCATACCTACTGAAATATAGAAAAGTGGCCAAGAGAAGGCAGTGTGGTATTTAGTATCTGCTATATCCAGCTATTGATAGTATACCTACTGAAATATAGAAAATTGGCCAAGAGAAGGCAGTGTGGTATTTAATATCTGCTATATCCATCCAACCCATGTACTGGATTTCAAGGAGAGTCCTTCTTCTTGGAAGAATGTGTTAAGAGTGTAAAACACTAGCTTATCCCCCCTCTTATAGTACCATTTCAGTTTTGAATCATGATCTGTGTCCACTATGAGAACTAACTTGGCTTGTTACATACCTAAATTATGACTGGATAATCAGAATGTCTTTGTAGGAGTGAGGCAGCCATATGATATCATTCTGAAGACTGAGGTACTTATGAAGATGCTTGAGGTGGAGCAGAAGGAATTGGTGATAGCGATAGCTTAAAATGAATTGTTAAAGCCTTCTACTGAGTTCAGTGGTATTATTTGCATAGATATTACACATATTCCGATTAACTAAAGAGTTTGACTTCATCACTGCTATTTATATGTCTTCTTCTACTGGAATAAAAACTCTGATTGTATCATTCTTGCCACTTAGACTGTCATGGGAACCACAACAAGTTTTCTCATAGTTGTTGATTTTGTTTCTTTTAGATGTTGAGCCCTTCCATGAGGCATTTGGAAAATGTGGTTTAAATGGGACACTAGATAGACCACAGGAAGTGAAAATGTCCCTGTGGATAACCTCTTTATTTATCTGATAATTGCTGAATGTGATGTGGACGTCATGTATTAAATATTTATATAAGTATGATATATCATCTGAATTCAAAAGAAATACAGCAGAAACTAGGATTATAGCAATGAATTTTGAACTCTTTCTTTAGCTAAGAAGAGACAAATCTTTATTATGGTTAGCACTTTACATTAAATACTTAGAAATTGTCATAGGAATCTCCTTTGAGTATTCAGTAAGAATTCTGTACAACCAAAGAAAAAGTAGAAACTTAAGTGGTGAAAAACAAAAAAAATTGACTTCCATCATGATGTGTAAACCTTTCATTTCATGTACTGTATGTATTATCCTAATCTCTTTCTGTTTTTTTTTTTCTATCTGATATACCCAGCCATTTTTTTTTTGAAAAATCATCAAAAATATTTCAAAAAATTGTCTAGCACAAATCAATGTATACTGCAAAAAAATTGCCTTTTCAATAAGTTTAAGCAGCAAGGAGACATCACACAGGAGTTTAAAAAGCATTGGCAAGGAGGCTTCAAGAAGAAATGAAAAACCTCTAAAATCAAGAACAGTCCTCACAGCCGGCATGACTATTTGTCTGTTAGGCTTCCTTCTCCCACTTGAGCAACCTCTCCATCCCTGTGAGCTTTCATCCTCCTTTGTGGTACCATATTGTGGTAGACTAATGTGCTTTAAAAGTAACTCAGCTGGGGTACTCTTGGCCTCAGGATTCCCTCCCTCTGTCCCCAGGGATTCCTCTTTGTCCTATCAACCAACTCTCTCTGTTTCCTTCAATTCTGTATCAGATGCTTGCTCAGAGAGTAATATAACCAGTCCCCCCCCCCCCATCGTCAGATCTTTTTCAGAAACCCCAGTTCGTTTTTATAAAAAATAAAAAGAAAAAAAGATGAAAGATTAAAGCTACAACTGCAAAAGCCTAGACAGAGGTATATCATTTAGTTATATGACTAACAAGCAAACTTCAAGTCATCCACAAGGCACTAAATCACCCCTGGATCTTTAGCAATATCTACCCCATTTTAGATGCACACATTTAACACTGGAACTATCAACAATATGAATTAGCACATGGATGTAGACCAAAAGCCTCACAGACAGATCTGAGGATGGTACACGAAAGCACCACAGAACTGGCTCCCGAAAGTTGAGACTGTCTTTCTATGTATTTATTGATAGGTTAATATACCCAGCAATTTTTATTCTTTTTTTATCAGTTTATAGTGGTTTAAGCTAGGAATGTTATTTTTTGGAAGACAGTATCTGTATCTAGGCAATGCTTAGATTGGTTTTATAAGAAAGCAAAATAACAATAATGTAGAAGGTGATACATTAAAGCAAGAGTTTAAAAAAAAACAGAATTGAGATTGTTTTTAAACCACAGTTTGCTGTACTTGTAAGATTTTTTTTGCAGTAGATTTGTTATCTTTCATTAGATGCAATTGAAATGTAGCTGTTAAGTCTTCGGATACAAGGCAGCATTCTAAATCACACCCTCAGTGATGATCCATACCCCACTGGTGGCACTACCCACAAGGGTGGACATATCTCTAAATAACTGAAATAAGAGTATGTTTTTACAAGCTTTAACACATTATTCAGACAATGCTCATCTGCCTGTAAAGTACTATTATGAATAAAGAGATGAATTCAGACAAGAAGCAGTTTTGAGAGTACTACTTTCATTTTGAACCACCTTTCTTTTGGGTGATACAGGAAAGCATCTTTCCTCGACTGTATTCTTTTGGAGAATATGGTACTTCAACAGGGACACTGCTAACTTTTTTCGACTGTAAGCCATGAGTTTTTAGACTGGTGAGGTTTTTCACAGAGGCTTTTTTCAGTTGGTTCCCCAACCACAGGAAGGGGGGGTTTGTCTCCAGGACTTGGTTTGAAAGGAACTATTTGTTTGGTTTAACAAAATAATCAGCTGATCAAATCTATATCATATGATACAAGTTTTGCACATACTGTTCCTGTATTCATGTGTACAGATATGTTAACATAACATCAATTTAATTGTATAATAAAAATAGGACAAAGAATATAGAGGTTACAAATAGACTCAAAAATAAATTTAATTATGATTATTATATTAAGACTGCTTATAGTCTATAGAATATTGTTTCTACAAAACATACCTAATATTCAAGCCATCATTCTTTACTGGATTAGTACACGCATCCAATTTAACATGCCATACAGACTCCTTATCATCTTGCTCATTTTACAGATCCTACTCTGTTTCCTATAGCAAACCTATCAATAACTGCAAAGAAAATCTTTTTTCACGCCTGCACACACTAATAAATTCTGAATTAGAGTGGTGTTTAGTAACTTGTTTCTGTTCCAGCAAGCAGATATATTTTTCTGGAATTCATCTTATATTTTTTTTCTATGTAGAAGCTTTGACAGATTATGCAAATAGCTAAATAAACCACTGATTTTGATGCACAGTTATATAATTTAAGAACCTTCATTTTTATATTTTTAACAAAAATGAAATATTTTCCTGTATTAATGAATTGACATTATCAATAACCTCTTCATGTTAAAAATCCCTGTCTTATTTATTTATTTACTGACATTTGTTTACTAGGAAAGTCGAATGAGCAAAAACCTATTGCTAGGAGACCTGAGTAGGAAAGCTCTGCAGAATACAGATTCCAACAATAGACCAATAACACTCACAATAAAATATACAATGATAAGAGAAGAATATGAGCTTCGAACAAGTCTACAGAAAATATACAAGAATGAAATAAATGAGATAATTAAGTATGAAAGAAAAATATACAAGGTAAATGCAAATTTTCTGTGAAAAGAAAAGAAAACAAATTGGTAGTATTAGTGGCAGAAATTAAAGTTTTCCTCTCTTAAAAATCACACAAGAGGAAAATCTGGAGTTGCTTATGTTAAACAGAAGTATAGTGTAGTATTAGAGAGTCATAGGTGAAGACGGGAATCAGCAATATTGGTTTGAGACAGATTATATAAGGGAGTTAACAAAAATGAGGGCCTGTGGAAAAAATAAAAATGTTGGTATTAGCTTAGTGTGATACAGGAACAAAGCCAAGAGTTAGAAAGGAATTATTTTAATAAAGGGTTAAATGACTGACTGTTAGGTAATGACCTGATAGGGATCAGGATGGAGTTTCAGAATTTGGCCACACAGTTGGAGTATAAGCTGTGCCCTACAGATTTCTTTGGTTAATAAATTTGAAGTAGTTATTTGTCAGTTGAGTTAAGGGGTCGATTTGGAAGATAGTGGTGGAGAATGTTGCTGTTCAACTATTCTCAATGATTTCCTTGGTAGTAGTTGTTCAAGCAGTTCATAATCTGATTCTGCAAGTTGATTGGCCAATAGTTCTGTAGTAATATTTTGATTTGTTTTGTTTTCATTTCTGTAGCTGAATACATTTTATTATTTTGTAATCATTCATGTCCCTTTGGAACTTCTCAGTCTTCCAATTTAATAATAATAATTTATTTTCTTTACTCACTTTCAGTCATAAATCTTCTGTTTTAGACTCAAAATTTAGAGAAGTGATTTTGTTTTTTAATTGTTAAAGAATGTTGCTGATCAAGTCCTTTAGGGATTTCACTAATGAATTATTATATTCTATCAGTAAACAAATATATTCCGGTGAAATTTTATGATTTAATATTTTCTATTTTTCTTAAAAGTATTTTGAAAATATATGCCTTTTGGGAGTTTCAAAAAATGTAACCCTCTCAAAATCTGATCTGCCTTAATACTGTCTGCAATAAAGATTTTTTTTCCCACTGTAGCTTCCACATTCAGCCCATTATCAAAGCTAAATGCAAGGCCTTGGAAAATGTAGGTCAAAATGTCATCTAATTCTGATACTTATTCACACCCTCATTGACAGTCATTGTAGATACATTGGTTCTGTCTACATCAAAAATGAATAAACCTTCAGGAGTTTCATGTAGCATGAATCCTAATAAAATAGAAAAAAAAAAATCTGGATATTCCAGGAATATCCAAAGAAGACAAACTTCATGCACACGCCACAATATTTAACTCAGAAAACCATCCAGCAGAAATTGTCAGTTATCCATAAAAAACTATGAGGGGTAGTTATTCAAACATTTCCTGATCTTGTTCTTCAAGTTTAATGTCCAATATTTCTGCATCTGTATGTCCATTAGGTTTATTTTCATTGTTTGTAGTTGAATAAAATACCGTTTTAATCACTATACAAGTTGTTCTGTAATGTGGAAGAATAAAGTTCCTTATTTTCTTTTGTATCATCCAGTATCCATTTTTATAGTATTTTATTTTTCATTTTTAAAAATGTTATACAACCTTTCATATGAAATGGAAGTAAGGTATCGGTATAATCAGAAAAATTGATTATGCCAAAGACAAAATGAAGGCTTAATGATCCAGACCCTTATTTATTTTGTGATGCTTTTCAGACAGCAATCATATATTTGTTAACTACAGGTAGCTATAATAATAAATGGAATACATTTACAAGTTTTGTTAGTTCCTTTGCTCTGTGGAGTACAGCAATGGAGCCCTTAATGAGACCAAGACTTCACAAGTTAGGTTGGCATTACAGACCAATGGAGGAATTGGTTGAGGACGGGTAGGAATAAAAATCACTGGCTCTCCTATTCCAGCAGGAAGGGTGGGGTTTCAGTTTGTGATCCATCACTTCTGTAGTTATGGACCTAGTACTGCAACTGCTGTTCAGTTTTCATGGGGCAAGAGCTGACTGATGGTACCTCTGATGATGGGCATAATATCAGGCAATCCTACTTGGTTAAGGCATAACAAATCCCCTGGTTTACAAAGACACAGAGTGCACAACCTGGAACCATCATATGTGCTATATCATGGTTCCAGGTTGCTGTACTCTGTGTTTCCCTGAGAGTTCCAACTCACTAATAGTCACAACAGGCTAATTTCTGGAGGTGAGTAGTACCAAGGACACCAAAATTAGAAGCAATGAATAACTTTTCAGAAGTTTCAAGTAACATGAATCCTGATAAATTAGAAAACTTTTGTATACCTCTAGAATATCCTGAGAAGAGATGCTTCATATACAAGACACTATAGTTACGTCAGAAAGCCAAATAACACAAATTGTCTAACCTCTGTAGAGGAAACTGTTCAAGCACTTCCTGATCTGGCTCTACAAGTTCATTTGGGTGTATTTAGATATTTGTATGTTAACTGCTTTGTTTTCACTTTAGCAGTTTTATAAATAACTATTTTAAACCCTAAATAGGTTGTTATGTAATGTAGAGTTATCACAATCTGAAATAATCATTTTATAAGAAAAGAGTTTATTTTTTTTCTGGGGGAGGTTAACGTTCCTTACTTTCATTTGTACCTTTTTTTCAGTATATTTTGGAAAATGCTAAAAATATGATACATTTTACTTGAAATGAAAGTAATGTAAGAATATCATGCGGAAAGTTCATCATTCCAAAAGAAAAAAGGAGGGTATACTGACATAACCCCAAATTTATTTTCTGATGCTATTCAGACAGAGAAAATATATATGTTAACCATGGGTAAAATGAGAAGTTTGATTAACTCCCTGCTCTGTTGAGTAGAACAGTGGAGCCCTGAATGACACCAAGATTTCCTGAGTTAGATTAATATCTAATTGAGGAACTGGATAGGAATAGCAAACATTGGTCTATTCAGCAGGAAGAGTAGGGTTTCTTTTTGTGACCTTTCTCCTGTAGTTATGAAAGTATTACTGTAATTGCACCAGCTGATTAATAATAGATATTTTGATGGCAGTCCTGCCTGGTTGGGGCATTAAAAAAATCCTTTGGCTTACAAAGACAGCACATGTGATGCTGTAAGTTTGGTCTTCTACATTTCCATTTCAGTTGCTCACTTACTGATGACTGCAACAATCTCATTCCTAGGGGTAGTTAGTACCAGGGGCACAAAAATTAGAAGCATTTGTGGCAACAATGTTCAGATGATTGTGAGCTGAACAGATATATGAAAGGGAAAATAAGAAACAGAAGTAGATAGTAAGTTTGATTATATGCAGTCTGATTGATTTTGATAGAAAACCTGCATGTCTGAGTCATTTCAGGAGCGTTAACACTATGTGTGATGAAACAGTCTATGAAAACTTTAAGGCACACTCTAATAACATAGGATATTAATATTTATATAAAATTTACTTAACGTCAGCATGATCCACTAGAAAAAGTAAGATGGTATTGCAGGAGAAGAGGGTCTGGGACTAAGGAAAGAGAGAAAGAAAGAAGGAAAGAAAGAAAGAAAGAAAGAAAGAAAGAAAGAAAGAAAGAAAGAAAGAAAGAAAGAAAGTAAGAAAGAAAGAAAGAAAAAGAAAGAAAGAAACGAGCTAATGTTAATCATTGTGAGCAGTTTTAATTAGGATTGGATTTGGGTTTCTGACAACAGCTTGGACTGCATAATGCATTAAGAGTACAGTGTGAAGGAATGATTGAAACAGCAAGGTTAATAGATTGTTAAATACTATAGCATACTATCTCTCCAGCAATAGTATTTTTGCTAATGGATATTAAGGGGCAAAAGGTAATAGCTGCAGTTTTAATTAGATACAAATGTAAAACATGCTAACCATAATACATTAAAATGAGATAGACACGGAGAAATATGGCCAATGAAACTTTGGATGATGGAATTAGGCAATGCTTCTGACAAATATTATGGTTTGTGACTATATCTTGAAGGTTTGAAATTATTACATAGACATTTTTGTATAAGCAGTTTTATACTCTAATGAGATTAAGAAGAGTGTTCCAGAATGTTGGTCCTCTATGCTGGAGATGTAAAGAATATATCATATATACATAAGAATATAGTTTTTGTCATGTTCAAGCTTAAATGCTTTTAAGCAACTGGTAGAGTGAGTATTAGGGAAAATCTTGAGATTACTAAAATACCTCCTTACTGGGTTATAACAGATATCTTAACTATAAAAAAAATGGGAAGGCTATTCTATTTATATAGTTGCTAAGACAGCTATGACAATCACATGAAAATCAACATTGGAACTGTAAGTGGAAGATGTAATAGGAATATGGATAACTTGAGTATGAGGAATGTTTTTATTGCCAAAATGTTCTCTTGGATTAAATGTATTACAAGAAGGTTGTTGTGGTGTATGTATAAAGATACTATTTACACAAAACAGTATTTTATTTGCATGGATCAATGCCTGTATGGATGATATTTTAATTTATTCATTTTTTTTATTTCATTCCCTTATGTTTAGCTGTGTCAACATATAGTTGTCAGATAGATATTCTGCCTAAAAAAATGTTAGTGTTAATCACAAATAACTTTGGTTATTCTGCCGTCTGACATTTATTATGATTTCATCTAAATTGCTCATTTTGGCAATAATAAAGATTTACACTGCATTGAGTCATTTTATTAATATTTGTATGTTGTTTGTTTTTGGTAAACATGTTTATCATTTTATAAACATGTATAAGGTCATCAGGAAGCAGAGTACCCTTTGGAAAGCACTCATAGTGGTGAATTACATCCAAACTAGGCTATACATTTTATGAAATAATTAAATTCTTGTATTCAGTATACTGTCAGGGGTCAAGCTGGTAATTTATGTTATGTTTGGAGATAAAATCATTGTAAGGCTGATTTGCATGTATTGTTGTAGTAGAGTGTTGAAGAATCTTAATAAATGAGATATTAAGAAAAGAAAATGGAATTATTTGAATCTGAATATGAACAGATTACATTGGCCCTTAACCAGATGAAGGTGCCATGCTTAGTTTGCTTACAATTTTTCTCTAGTTATACTGCTAAAGCAAGCAAGTATGCTGAAGACAATCTGGCCTGAGTAATTAAAAATGCAGTTTAGTTCATTTCCAGCCGATAGCTTTCTGGCATCAGCCATTTCCAATGCACAGGCTCTGTTCTTCTCCAATGTCTTAGACAGCTGTTAAACTTACCACTAATGGACTGGTGAACTATGTGCAGGGAATTTGTGGTGTAACAAACTGGAAAGAAGATGAAGAGGAGATAGATGCCGCTGAATGTACATTATGTAATGTACTTGCCATGGACTCCAGTCCTATGTATCATCTAGGAACTGCTAGCCCTTGGTTAGAGTCCACATCCCTTTACCCAGAATAGATGAACCAAAACAAATGGAGCTCAGTCCCTATCCCCCCTACTGGTTGACTCCTCAGTGATTGTTTAATAATCAAAGCAGCGTCACGCTGGTGACAGCCAGGGCTGCATTATTTTGTGTCATGATCCAAAAAGTTCTGTAATTTTGCTTCCATTCTTTCTGGCGCATCTTTATTTTTGAGAAGGAGTGAAAGGATGAATTTAAGTATATAATACCACATTCCTGGGAAAAACCTACAGCATATATGCTTCATGCCTCCCACAATGCAAACATGCAGCAGTGTGCAAATCTCTAAGAGCCTCACCCTTCTGACTCCAGCAGAGCACCCTCCTACTGCATCAAGAACCCACATTTTCCTCCAGAGAACTCTCACTGGCTCCTCAGTCTTCCCTTTCTCCACCTAGCCCTCAAACAGCACAGTTGGAGGTACTGCCACTGTTTTAGTGGAACATTTTTAAGTCAGAACAAAAAGACGTATTATCTGAAAAAAAATGGCAAGACATCAGATAAAAGTAAAGATAGCTTATATGATTACAGTTGCATTCACCTGTGATGCTTTTTTGATAAGAAAATGCTTATTAATTTAACATATTTACAATATATACACACAGAAAGGAAGAAATTCAACATCACATAATGTTATACAATGATAGAATACATTGACTCATCAAGGTGATTTATACGATTAACACATTAAAAATCTTGCTTTTTCAGTAGCAACATTTCAAGGTTATCCCAAAAGCTGAAAGTCTTACTATGATTTATAGATCTTATTCTGTTCACTTCTTTTTCAGTTTTATATAATATTGATGTTAAATTTCAAAGTTTTTTGAACATAGGGACTGAGTTTGATTTCTAATTATTTGCAATAACTTCTCTAGCAACTGCCAAAAGAGCAAAACATTTTTTACTCTTTGGTTTTTACAGATACAGGGAGTGGAACATTCATTAGTATTTCTGATCTAGTTAAAGAACAATTATCAAGCCATAACTCCTTAAAAAGATTGTTATCTCTTCCCAAAATACATACACTTTTTCACAATCTATAAACATGTGTGTGTACAAACAGTTTTTGCATCTTTACTACATCTCCAACAAACTGAAGATGTAATTTTACCAAACTTAGAGAATTCATAGGAATAAACAAAATTCTGTGCTTATATTTCCATATAGAAAACTTGCCAGTGTAAACCTGAATAACTTTGACTAGCTGGTGTAAGTAACAAAGTTTTATTCCTACCAGCTATTGAGTCACTCAATCCACTACTATCTAATAAGTTCTAGAATTTTGTGTCAAGATTATGATTATTATCATTATTCTAACTACGTTATACAGCTTGGAAAAGCTTGCTTTGTAACTCAGTCTACTTTTGTTGTTATCATTCATATATTCATATAATGGGGAACAGTGTTCTGCTCATCTTCACTCATATTATCTACACATTCATTTAAGTTCTTACTGATGGATACTATTAGCAGATTCATCCAACTTCTGTTCTTTCATTAAATATTCTGAGGACTTAGTTTTCCATTTTAAAAGACATCAGAACACAATACTAATCCACTCCTTTTCAGTAAATTAATTTTAACATTGTTCTCAATTTCCTTAAATCTAGAGATATGTATAATAGGAAAAAAACACAAATTTCCATTTTGAAATTAATGGAGCTTTAAACACATATTTCTTAACTGTTTTAAAATTAATTTCATATATGCAGAGTCTAAAGACTGCAATGAGTTTCCTTCTAAAGTAAATTTTGTTAATGATATAAAAGGTTTGTTACATATTTCTAATTTATCATATTTAATAAGCTTATAAGAACTTAGTATGATCTGCTCCTGGATGGTTTTCCATTGACTTGTGTAAGCTGAGTCTATCCAGAGTATAACAGAGTTAAGTTTTGTAGCAATGGAATAAGATTCTGCATCTGAGAAGATAATACCACTATGCAACCATAATATCATATGATTTCTTTAAGCAATTCTTAGCTTTTAGGATACCAAAAGAATGAATTTGACATTTTTTCCATTTTCTTTAATTGAATGCAATATCTATATCTATATCTATATATATATATATATATATATATATATATATATATATATATATATATATATATATATATATATATATATATATATATCTACTTCAGTAGATCAAACTTTTACAAGTTCGAACCACATATGACTGAGACCATATGTTCGAACTTGTAAAAGTTTAAACACTGAATAAAAAAGAAATAAAACAACAAAAAACAAAACTAAACATCTGTAGCATGGGGGCTATATCCCCCTGCATCTCCCATGTGGAGGGTTTTACCCCCTCACCCCCTCTACTTAAATATACCAACTCCAAGATCTCACTACATTGTGGAAAAGGGATATCTTCCCATTCTGCTCTGTATGGAGATCGTCATTCAGTCCGATTGAACTTTTGCAAGTTTGAGCATATGGTCATGGCCATATGAGTTCCAAACTTGTAAAAGTTCAGTCTACGGCAGGTTTACTATCAAATAATCAACATACAAAATCAATTCCTACCTAAAATATCAATGCACATGTTTGAAAAGGAATGTTGAAAAGGTCAGAATGATGCAAACACACTTCCTTTAGCAAATTCAACCTTTCTCAACATCTGTAGAATGCAGTCAGACACTGCACATCACATTACATAACTATTAAGGAGGGAGACAACCCTTCCTGCCCCCAACCCCCACATATTATATATTCCAACTCCGAGATTGCACTGCAGTGGGGGAAAGGGCAAATTTTCTGCTCTGCATTGTATCACAATCTCTTGTCATAAGGTTGACCACATATTTGTGAATGCACAGTCCATTCACTGAAACAGGACTCACATGCATGAATGTTCGACAACACCATTTCAGCCAACCAAATTTCGACATCCCATAGTCGTCAAACCTTCACTCGTAATTTTAATGGTAAACCATATGCATATGTATATATATATATATATATAATTATTTTAATAATCAATAACCTACCTTCAATTATTTTTTCAAAATTATTATTAATTTTACTCACATCTGTATAGATTTTTATTTCTAAATATATTAGTTCTATAACTTTTCAATTATATTTATATTTCTCTTTAAACTTACTATCTAGTAATTGATTTAATATTAAAATTTCAGTTTTATTATTATTAAATTTCAGCAGAGATACTTCTTGAAACTTTTCAATTTCCTCATCTAGTTCCTCGATTGAATAATTTAAATCTCCTATTGTTCGTAAAATACCATCTGCAAAACTAAAGTTTAGATTGACAATCTCTGTTAATTGAGAATCCATCATGTTTTTTATTGCTTCTTATACTATTAGCTAAAGGTGAAATAACTAATGCAAATAGTAGAGAGGACAATGGATAACCTTGCTTTGTGTCTTTGTTTGAAGTGACTCCTTGAGAAATGTAAGATTCAATTTTAGCATATGCTTTGCAGTCTCTATACAAGTTTTTAAATATTCCAATAAACTGTACTGGGAATGTAAATGCTTCTAAAGTTTTAAATAAGTAGTTCCAATCAACAGAATTAAAACCTCTCTCAGTATGTAAGCTAATTAAGGCCAAATTCTTATTCATTCATTTTGCTAAATCCAAGATATTTACTACCCCTTTTTATATTATCATACATTAATCTATTGACTATAAATCCTATTTGATCTTTATTCATTAATTTATTGACTGTATCTCTTAATCTTGTAGTGAAAATGGAAGTAAATATGAGAAAGTTAACTTATTATCCCTTCCTTGTTTAAGTTTAGGTGAGATTACAAAAAATTTTCATGGGGGGAGTTATTTTGTCACCCTTAGTTATCCTGAAAATGTCACTCAGTAATTCAAAAATATTTAATGGAAGCAAACTATATAACTCCATATTTAAACCATCTAACCCGAAGCTTTGCCATTTTTCCTTTTTTAAAGCTTCTTTAACCTCTTTTATGGTAATAAGTATATTAAACAGAGATAATTGTAGGTCATTAACTTTATTGGTGTAATTTTTCTACTACTTGTCAGTTGTGTAATCATCAGGATCATTAGTTTTATCTTTAAAAAGATTCTCATTGATTTTTTTTAAATATTAAGCATTTCCTCTGTGTCTGAAGTAAGCTTATTAGTGTGAGGATTTTGGATATTATTGATTTATGCCTTTTTGTTTAACAACTTACTTCCATTAGCTAATCTATGTAGATTTTGCAGTCATTTCATAACTGTGCAATTTTATTTAATCTGAAGCTATCTCCACTTTATGCATTAAAACTGTTTGGTATTTTATATTATCTTATTTCTTTGTTTGTTGTTCAAGCCTCACTTTGTGTCTTCATCTTATATTTCTAAATTAGCACACTGCAGCTCTCAGATTTAACTGCAAATACAATACTGTTTTTTTAAAAGTCAGTATTGCACTAAAGAGTGATTGGAAATCAGGATGAATGATCAATGACCAATTGTTCTCTCTAAGGTTTTGCACCTGAGGCAGTAGCATCCATCACACTGCCCTAGTTAGACTAGTGGGGGTTGATGTTAATTTGTGTCACCAAGATGTAAAAAAATAAGGACATTTATAGCTTGATTGTGATTTACTCAAGAGAACAGAAAAATTCTAATACAGAAAATGAAAAAGATGATAAGGATGAAATAGAGACTATAAGCACAGACTAACATGAAAATCAACAGATATGTGAGAATACACAAACTTGCAATAAGACTGAAACAAATTAAATGAAAAGTTATGTTGAATATGGTTGACGTGGAATCTAAAGAAATGTAACATTGCAGTGCAGTGATTTTGTTTGCTGAGCCAGTTACAATTAGTAATGCATCTAAAGTATGAGAAACAGAAGAATGGAAAGACAGTGGGGAAATCATATAAGAATTTTCAATTGTAAAAGCATAAAAATAAAATGAGAAAACAGAATAAAAGTAAGGGGGGTGAAGAATGTGTCCATTGTACCTGCAAATTTTAATAATTTGTTAAGTGATACAGTGAAATTGTTGATTTTGTAATGGTACAAGAAAAGATATTTGGATATTATTTTCATATCAAACATAAAATACATAAAAAGGAAAATATATAACTATTTCAGGTGCTATGGAGTGAAAGCGTATTACAGAATACTGGGACTGATTCATAGCCTAGAACGGCACTTTTGTTCAGAGACAGAAATGTGATGATTTTAGATGTTGCATCACAGCCAGGAAATGGATGGCCATAGATATGAGGTCAAGGACTAGAGTACTATGTAGATGTTGCTTTTTTCTGAGATGGTTAACTTTTTTGAAGAGGTAGAATAGCTTTTGGTGGTAAATATCAGGGGTGGCACAGTGGATAGTGCATTCATTTCACAGTAAGAGGTTCCCCAGTTGGCTTCTTGTCTGAGGTGCCTTCTATGTGTAATCTGCATGCCCTCCCTGTGTTCACGTGGGTTTCCTCTGGGTACCACAGTTTCCTTTGACACTCCAAAGACATGCAGTAGGTGGAGTGAACACTCTAAATTGGCCATAGCTGTGAGTGGATGTGCGAGTGTGTGGTGTAGAACTACAGAGGCAGTGTTAGTCACATGGAAGTG
Source organism: Protopterus annectens (assembly GCF_019279795.1). NCBI lineage: Eukaryota > Metazoa > Chordata > Ceratodontiformes > Protopteridae > Protopterus > Protopterus annectens. Next base: position 994,344,928 of record NC_056745.1, on the reverse strand, counting down.
TAAACCTTGGCTCCAGATGTTTGCCACTGTTGAAGTGATACCCTGAGTGCATGCGCAAAAAAATTTGAAAAAGGAGTTGTGGATGGATTAATGGATTGAAAAGTCATAGCTGAGAATTTTAATTGTGATATAAACTGGAAAGAAGGAAAAAGGATGCAGGGTGTAAAGTTACATGAGTTTTTGAAAATAGATTTGTAGGTGGGAAAGGAAAAAGGTTTTATATATAAAAGATGACTAAAAGCAAAGACGAATTATATTATTTTTGTATGACTCTACAGAAAATTAAAGGAGGAAATATGTTAGGCTTTACTGCTTTTTGTGTTATTTATGGGTTATTTATTGTAAATTATAAGGTGATTATAGAAGGGAAGGGTATATAATCCTGCAAAGGAAAATAAGCATTTTATTGAAGAATCAAAGTATGAGGCATTTGTTCAAGAACTGGATGGGATGGTGTTTTGTACTTAAAATGAAGTATACAGATGATTGTTTAGATGAAGAAAAAGGGAGTTGAAAGCTAAGGATGACAATGGCAAGGCAATTGCAGAATATAGTGGGATCTTAGCAAAGGATGTATTATATGAAGTAGAAATAAATGCAAGGGATGAACAAAGAAAAGATGAAAGGTATGTTAAAAAGGAGATATTTTATTGAAGGGAAAAGTTAGTAAGTTTAGTGTTTTGACACTTAGCAGTAGTTGTCAAGTAATCAACATTTTTCTGAGTTTTAATGAATCTTGTCATTCTTGAATAGTAGTAGCTGAGCATACTAAGGCTGAGTTGTTGGCATATGATATACCGTTTGCAGTTTCTACTTGTGTATACCACTTACTGATAAAAAAAATTCAATAATATCAATTAGTTTTGTGCTGAAGATGGATTCCTGAGGTATTCCTATTGATGTTTTGTTAGTGTACACTTTACAATGTTTCCCTGTTGAGTAAGGTAGCTATTGAACCACATTAAAGTAAAATTTGTATTACAACAAAGATAAATATATCACCTTTAGACAGTCTTGTGAGAGGTAGCTGATGAAATGTGATATCAAAAGCTATAAAAAGATGTAGGAACAATTATGCTACCAAATTTGTCTTGGTTATATTCATTGATAGTATTGAAGAATATTACTCTGACGGGCTCTGAAACCATGCTATGTGGGGGGAAACAAGTTATTGATGGGTTAGCAGCAATTATTGTGGATATATTCTTTCTAGAATCTTATGGAGTTGGAGGATGCATGATTATTTCCATAGCTTGGATATGTTGGCTTCTGTAATTTATCTATTTATTAGGTTTGAGAGGATATTCAGGAGTTGTGTCTAGCTTAAGATGTAAGTGATCTGGTGTTAGTGCGGCAGGTTAATGTTTTTTTTTAAAGTGAAATATCTTTAGGCATGGTAATGCAAGTTCAGAGTGAAATGAAAAGTGAAGCAGAAGTGAGACTCTGCTGCATGTTGGAGCTGTTCAGCACCAGACTGATACTGAACCAGGTGTCGGCAAAGGAAAGTAACCTGGTTTTCTACAGCCAAAGAAGGACACTGCATATGGAAACATCACTTTTTGAATGAGCAGCTTACTGTCTCAAATGATATAAATATGTCAGAAAACAGCAACAAGCATGCAGCATCTGTTTTTAATATAACAGATACATGGAACTGTGTAACGTCCACAGTCAGCAATCAATTTATAGTTTCTTTATGACACCAATATAGCTATTTGCATCAAAATCTTACTAGATGTTACTGTTTTATGTAAAAAACTGGAAATGTTGCCTTCTAACAAGACATAACTGGCTGTTGAACAACAGCTTCAAAACTCACAAATGTAGCATAGATCATTTTCCAGTTATCCAATTAATCAATTTAATTGCAGTATCAGTAGTTCAGTAGGTCGCACACTTGCCTTTGATGCTGGAAGTTCAGAATACTGTGGGGTTCTGTCCCCCAGATAGGCAGATTGGCTAATTTTCAAGCGTTGACATTGTAGTGCTGCATTTCTGAGTGGGTCATCCTTCAAATGAAGCCCGATTGTCTGAGTTGGTGGTTGCTCATCTTGCTCTGGTGAATGTAAAAAATTACATTTATTGAAAAGAGAAGTAGAAGCTCCCTTGCACTCCGGTCAAATGGTCGGTATGAATACATTCTCGGGTCTCACTTGAAAAAGTAGCTAGGATCGTATAGCACTGACAACAGAAATCTGTACACAACATGCTTAGAGAAAAGAATGCTCTTTATTTTCAGTTATTAACTTAATGACACAGAGGACTGAACCCTGTGAATGTATTTCAGCCACTACCAGTGAAAATTTTCCAGTTTAAATAATTATGTGCTGCTCATCCAGGTCCGGCATGCATCCAAAACATGTACACACTTATGTGCTAAAAGGGCAGTTCTACAGATATGCATATTTAAGTGCTGATGTTAGAATTATGTATGAATCATTTAAGAACCTTAAAAGTGACTTTAAATGTAGAGGCTACCATGATGTGGAGGTCGAGGCTGCCTGTGGTGATGTCCTCCAACACAAGAGGGAAGTTGTTAAACCTTACTTCTCTAAGAGAGTAGTCAATAGTGAAAGAAAGATCTCTTATGCAAGAGGCTCTAAATTAAAAATGTCCATGACTACTTGTATCTGATGATAGGTATAGGTCAGTTAATGTACTCAAGTTTTACTATAAGAATAATAAATCATTAAAACAGTTGCTGTGTATAAATCTACTAATAAGGTTTCTGTCACTGATAAATGTGGCATATTTCCATGTACAGACTGAAACATGTGCAAATATATTCTTAGCAGTGATTCTTATATACATCAAGTGAATAAGAAGAGCTATGTCTTTAATTTTTATGCAAATTGCAGAAGTCAAAATCTAGTATATTTGTCATTCTGTGTGAAATATGAATCCTACTATGTAGGTAAGATGAACAGATGTTTGAAAGACAAAATTAGAGAATATTTAAATGGCATCTGGAAGAATGATGTTCGTAATGCATTGTTTAAACAGTTTTAGAGAATGACACCAGCCATACTTTTTTAAGTTTTAGGTTTGGAATTAATTACACCTAGCAATAGAAAAGGTGATCTATGGAATAAAACAGGATGTAAAGGGATGAAGTGCATTCTAGAACTACATGCAGATGTTAGGATGGGATTCAATGGAACTGTCCCTTTAAGACCAATTCTTTCTTATTAAGTGACTCGGTGAGGTAACTATGTTTAAAAGATGGTTTGTTTGCAACAGTCTTTAGATCTAATGAAGTATCTATTTAGAAAGGTGCAAAACATGCATATCTGTGCTTTAGCCTTGCTTTTATGTTTTTATTTTCCTTCTTTGAATAAAATCCATGATTTTATACAGCAACTGCTGTGGTTGACTGGTTGGATTTACTTCTATTTTTTACCAGGGATTAATAAGAGTACCAAAACTACAGATGGTCACAGACGAAAGGACTGCTTGGAGGGTCTTGACATTTGGTGGATCACTCCTGAAAGAAAACTAGGGCCTAATTTTGTAAGTTCTCCTAATTCACTGAAGTATGGGAAGAAAGGTTTAGATATCCGTTTATAGATGCCAGCATTCCATAAACCTGCCCAGGAGATTTACACAGTTAACAGAGAAAAATGTGGTCTGTCATAATCTAAACTAATATCTTCACTGACACCCTTAGACTCCAAAGGGATTGATGGCATTTTATCTTAAAAGGCATTGATCTGAATACCAGACTGACATAGTTCAAAGTGTTGATGACATCAAATTCATCACAGCTGAAGAACATGGCCAAGATAGCTAACTGAGAGCAGCAACTGGTGAAAGCTGTATGACTGAAAACATTTCTCTCACAGAAAATATAATAAATAAAAAAATAAAACACATAACATTTGGACATACTTGTTAGGTAATTGTATTCACTAATAGTCAGAGAAAAGATATATAACTTTAAGTTCCTCAAAAGCCCTATTTTTTCTGCCAGAATTTCAACTGCTTGGTTAAAAGAGAACACCTTCAACTGAAGAAACCAAAATATTTAACACTCTGGAGAAAGTATTCACTATTGTTAACAGGAGTAATAGCCTTACTAATTCTGAAGAAAAGGAGTAAAACAGGGTATCCCTCAAGAGACAGAGTGAGATAAATTTCTGGAAAACTGTTTCTAAAATTAAAAAGATTAAAAACATGTGACATTATTCTCTGATTGTTGGACTTTTATTTTTTGAAACAATAGATTTCCCCTTTAAGTAAGATGTTTGTACTAGACTTTAAGCTTCAAAACACATGTAAGCATGTATTTATATTTAAGCTAAAGTATTTTCATGATGATGAATATAAATTATTAGTTTTACTGTTTTACTAATATTTACAGTGAAAAATTTAATATTTTGCATTTAACTAAACATATAAGTATATGTCTAAATGTTGAAGAAATAGTTCCTTTAAGAAAATGTCATTAAATTATAAGCAACAGAATTGGTAACTTTAAGACTCTATAAGTTAAGAGTTGTATTTTATTTGTTCATCTTTGCTTAGTATGTTCTTTGCTGGGTTAACTGAATGTCAGATCTAAATAATATGCTAACTAGAAGTGTTTAGTGCTAGTGATTTTGTTTTCTGATCCCATATAACACATTCCTTTTGCAGGTTATTTATGATGTAACATTTAGAGAAAGATTAAAAAACAAAATAATGTTACAGTTGTGTCAGAATTCTGGATTCTTCCTGCCTTTATTTTGTGTGTGACAACAGAAAGGAAGTTTCTTTTTCTTTCTTTTTTCAAGTATATATGTGAGAAATCTACTAAAAATAACATTTTTTCTTTACTTAGAAGTGAGGAATTGGTAAAACAAAAAACTATAGTAGTGTTTCATATTGAACTGTTGCTAACATATAATTTGCTTACATTTTGCTGAATGTTAATAGCTTATGTTGTAGTATTATTAACTCTCACTGTACATATTCATTAAAAGAAGTAAAGTTAGATGTTTGTTACTGATTAGAACAGCTTAAAAGAACTAAAAACACTGAGAAACTTACAGAGGAAATTAACATCTGCTGTGTGCTATGAGTTGTCATTTTCACATGCTGTAATCAAATTCTTATGTCAGAATGTGAAGCTTTGATGAGAACAGCAGTTCAGAATAGCTAAAAACACACATTCAAATTAAACAAGCAGGATTTATAGTCAAGATTTTTTGTAATAATAGAATTAATAAGAGTAAAACGCTATTGTCCGGATACTCTAGTAGAAATCACAAACCCAGCAAACTATAATACTATCAGTTTAATAAAAACATAATAAAAAGCAAAGCTTCATTAACACATCTGATTTAGCACTTCCATCCACTACAATGTGGACTTCTTCAAAATAATCAAAATTAATCAATTAACCCTATTTATACACTTTTTGGCGCCAAATTTACCACAATCATTCATTTAAAAAAATCCATTTAAAAAAACATACACTGTTTAAAAACAATTTTATAACCTATGTTATGCCCAAAATAATGACTTGCCCAATAAATCTTTAACAACCACTGACACTTGCTTTTCTTTAACAGGCTGATTCTAAAAAACATTATTATAATATTTGTATTCCTACTTTATTCATTTTCATTATGCCTGAAATGCATATTACTACTAAGTAAATCATAAAAACCTACATTTAACCATCTATACTTGCTGTTTTGTAATACATGTAAATAAATATACATACTGCATAATATACAAAAGTACTTATGTATTGTAATACGTACTAAATGAATCAAAACAAAATGTTATTATAATATATGATCAAAAATCTCAAATAAACACTGTTAAACCTTTTGCTCCAAGTAGACCTAGTTATGGTATGTCCATTGATTTCTTAAAGAGTTAAAACAGTGACAAATAATCTTTATTCTTTAAGTGTATTTCTGCGACATTGGTTTTATTGTTATGTAGTAATTTAATCCTGGTGCAGTTGAGGCATCTGTTAGTATTTGCCATCTCACTTCCCTTTCTCCCAAGATGGCTTTTATATTGCCTCCTCTATGTCTCATCTTTAGCTGTTCTAATATAGCAAACCTGAATTCATGACTATCCCCATATTTTGCAACATGTCTAGAAAGTGCATTAGTGTTGTCATTTTTTCTTATAGCGTATACAAGATCATATATTCTTTTTTGAACATTCTTTCTGTCTTTCCTATATAAAAGCTGGGACATGACATGCATTTGGCAATATATATAATTTTCCTGGTGTTACAATTGCCATACTGAAAAACAATTTTAGTATTGTTTATATTATCTAGAGTAATACCCTCTCTTTCTAACTTTCTAATATAAGATAGCATTGTCCACAGCTTCCACATTTTTTGTTCCATTTCTCTGCACATTCATTTCTCTTGCTGTAATACACCTTTCTAAAATCAATTTCACATTAATTCCTATTTTGTAAACAAATAAGGAGCTCTCTCCTACTATATCTTTTATTTCACTATCTGCTGTGAGAATTTTCCAATGTTTGCTTAAAATATCTTTCGCTTGTTTTACCTGGGGCGTAAATTCCAATATACAAGCACTACTATATCTGTTTGTTACATTATCATCTAGCATAGACTTAATTAATTGTTGTTTTCCTATAACTGGTATATATTTTTCCCCCATTCATTAATTACATACATCTTCGTATCATTCAATAATTTTATTGGGTAACCTCTAGATCTAAAAAGTTGACTGATTCTTGGTTGTATCAACACTTTTTTTTGGATTTGTAATTAATAAGAGTAAGCATCTTATGAATTATATGCAAATGAACAATACATAAGATTAATTCAAAATCAGTATCAGTAAGTTAAGAAATATAATGCACACATTATAATCTTTAATAGAGACTTGATGATCAAATAGCTCTTTGATGGAAGATTTTAGAAGTACAAGATATATAGAATAAAGTAAAATATTAGTGGGAAAATAAGCCAGAATATATATTTAAATAAACTGATTATAAGAAAGATGTCTATAATATATATATATATATATATATATATATATATATATATATATATATATATATATATACACATATCACAGAAATATGATTCCACAAGATGTCATGTAATTTACATAGAAAATCATATAAAATATTTGAAAATAATCTGAAAACTGGAATTTGAAACTTGGTCATGTGAAATTTGAAGCTTTTACATTTCGTATGTTATTAGATTCACCAAGACTAGCTGAAATAACTCATTTCATAAGTCAGAGCTGACATTTGATTGTTATATTCCTGAATCAGTACATCATTTTGATTGAAAGTAAAGTAGATGTTTTAATATGTTTGCACCTGGGAAGGGAGAATGAGATTTGAATTAAACACACTGCAACTTTTGAAAAAAATATAGATTGCAAATATTTTGATTTACTCAGTAGAAATTGTAACATAGGCTCTTCTACCTCAGTAATGTTCATATTTTCATGAAATAGTTCAATAAGATAAAGGATTTTTAAATATTTTGATATTTTTCATGTCAAGAGTTTTACAAAATTTTGAGATACAGACACTTGCACTTTAAAAATTAATTCTCAGCTTTTGTTAGATCTTTGAAATATGTGTGCATCTTTTAGCATGATAAATATATATGTGCATTAGCTTCCCTTTTGTATTATAGTTTAGTATGATAAGGTTACCTGTCACCTATAAGTTTACAGATGTCTTTATGTCTTCAGGTCTCACTCTGTTATACTTATTTATTGAGAGATTTAGTTGTAATAATGTTGAATGAGCAAATAATTTAGCAATATTAAAATGGATAATGAATACTGTTACATAAATAGGTATATAGTACACTATTTGTTTAATTATCTAATATTTGTGAATAATGGAAGACGATTTTTAAACTTTTATGTAGTAATGGGGGAAATAGTTTTGCATGGCAAAATATATAACTAAATTAATATTCTCTTATTATTTTTGACTTGAATATAATATGATATTAATTATTTATAAGTCATGATAATTTTTGCCTATTTTTTTATGAAGTTTTAGATATTGATAAGTAGAGAGATAGTATAGTAGTTTGTTTATTCAATAGGCAAACTAAGAACTTTGGTATCCATGAGAGGTTGTGTTTTATTAGCAATATATACAGATATAGTTATAGACTTGACTTTGTTTTAGTTATTTACAAGTTTTAGAAGTTTAGTTTGTAGAAAGGAAGAATTCAAAACACATGGAATGTTAAGATGTGTTGGAAGAATGCATTAGGGTTTATATATAATTAAATTAATATGCTAGATAAATGTGTCATATTATATTTTAAAATAAATATTTTTTTAAAATACATAGCATGGATAGTTTTAATCTATTATCTATTAATGTAAATATATTATATAATGACAACAAAAGTAAATAATTAATGAGATATCTATAATTAAATAGAGGCAACATTATATTCTTGCAAGAGACTCATTTGATAGATAAAGATATACAACATTTAAATAACTTAGGATATGTATCTGCTTCTTTTAACAAAAAAATGAGAACTACCTTGGACAATATCTACTGCAATGCCTAAGGTCATGGAATCCATTACTGATCCCTAAGGAATTTTATTGATTTGTAATAATTAAATATAATGGCATTATACTAGTTAATTTTTACTGGATCCCTGGAATAGGTCTAAGAATGGCTAGAAATCAATTAAAATTCCTACAAACTCATTGGTCATTGGAAGGGTAGATTAATTTTAGAAGGGAATTTCTACTGCATATCTAGTATAGAAGATACAAGTGAACAGAACAAAGCTAAAATACTGGCATCAGCTAAGCATTAAACAGTTATAATAATTTAGTTGATTTACTACTAAAAGCAGAAGATATGCCATTGTTTTTCACTCTTTATTCTTATACACATGGGGCAAAAACTGTAATTGACAGAGTATGTGCCTCTACAGATTTACTTAATAAAGTGAGTTATTTTAAAACTATTCCTTGTTCTTTATCTAGCCATAATGCACTAAGTATTAATATGTTAATAGATATAAGGACATTTCAGATTATTTATAGAATCCAAGTATATAAGATGAAGTTAAAAGAATTTAAGAGTTACATTAAGGAACAAATTGAGAACTTTTTATTTTTGAATGATAATGGCCAGGTTAGTAAAGTCATACTATAAGACTGCTTAAAAATTGATATTAAAGATAGAATGGGAATATGGGCTAGCAATAAAATGAAAGAGTGGGATAAAGAGTTGTTAGAACAAGAACACTTGTCCAGCTACCTTGCTTAACTGAACTACTGGAAACTTCAGCAAGGTGTCTTTATTACTTCCATAGGGAGGGTATTAGAGTGAGAGAGACTCTAAGATCTGATAGCTAAAGTGATTTTGTCTGGACTAATCTTTTACAATCTGTTTCTTGTTAGTCCTGTCACCCTCTGGGTCACAGATGGGATATCAGACTTCACTTGAGCTCGTTGGACTACCTCTGTTTTCATTTCAAAGGATTCTGATGTCAACAACTTCATTAGCTCCAAACATATCAGAACAAGCCTCTTTAAAAACTTCAGTGTCCCTGTGAGATAAATCAGTCTGAAACTTCATTATTCTTTTGTTTACTTGTAAGCTCATTTAGGAGAACACATAGCTATTCTATGAACTACCTCAGACCGCTCCCAAATAAATCAAGAAACAAATATGCTGGCTCATGCATTTCAAATATGTCAGCATGTAAAAGATTCCTCCTGCAAAAGTTGTCATAGCAAGTGTTTTACGGAATTGTCTCATGTTGGTATACAGTAAATCAATCCTTAATACAAATTCTCAGCATTAGATGATTTATCTTAAAAAACTGAAGCTGCATTCCTCAGTTTCTTATAACTTTGCCTCATAGACAATGCACTTCCATTCCCTTCCTGCTTCACACAGCACCTCAGGTAATGAACTTCCATTCCCTTTATGCTTCACACAGCACGCCAGGTAATGAACTTCCGTTCCTTTCTTGCTTCACACAGCACCTCAGGTAATGAACTTCCATTCTCTTCCTACTTCACACATCACCCCAGGTAATGAACTTCCATTCCCTTCCTACTTCACACATCACCCCAGGTAATGAACTTCCATTCCCTTCCTGATTCACACAGCACCTCAGGTAATGAACTTCCATTCCCATCCTACTTCACAGAGCATCTCAGGTAATGAACTTCCGTTCCTGTCCTATGTCACAGAGCACCTCAGGTAATAAACTTCCATTCCCTTCCTGCTTCACACAGCACCTCAGGTAATGAACTTCTGTTCCCTCCCGCCTTCACACAGCACCTCAGGTAATGAACTTCCATTCCCTTCCTGCTTCACAGAGCACCTCAGGTAATGAACTTCCATTCCCTTCCTACTTCACACAGCACCTCAGGTAATGAACTTCCATTCCTGTCCTACTTCACACAGCACCTCAGGTAATAAACTTCCATTCCCTTCCTACTTCACATAGCACCTCAGGTAATAAACTTCCATTCCCTTCCTGCTTCACACAGCATGCCAGGTAATTAACTTCCATTCCCTTCCTACTTCACACAGCACCTCAGGTAATGAACTTCCATTCCCGTCCTACTTCACAGAGCACCTCAGGTAATGAACTTCCATTCCCTTCCTAATTCACAGAACACCTCAGGTAATGAACTTCCATTCCCTTCCTGCTTCACACAGCACCCCAGGTAATGAACTTGAATTCCCTTCCTCCTTCACACAGCACCTCAGGTAATGAACTTCCACTCTCTTCCTACTTCACACAGCACCTCAAGTAATGAACTTCCATTCCCTTCCTGCTTCACACAGCACCTCAAGTAGTGAACTTCCATTCCCTTCCTGCTTCACACAGAACCCCAGGTAATGAACTTCCATTCCCTTCCTGCTTCACACAGCACCTCAGGTAATGAACTTCCATTCCCTTCCTGCTTCACACAGCACCCCAGGTAATGAACTTTAATTCCCTTCCTCCTTCACACAGCACCTCAGGTAATGAACTTCCACTCTCTTCCTACTTCACACAGCACCTCAAGTAATGAACTTCCATTCCCTTCCTGCTTCACACAGCACCTCAAGTAATGAACTTCCATTCTCTTCCTGCTTCACACAGAACCCCAGGTAATGAACTTCCATTCCCTTCCTGCTTCACACAGAACCCCAGGTAATGAACTTCCAATCCCTTCCTGCTTCACACAGCACCCCAGGTAATGAACTTTAATTCCCTTCCTCCTTCACACAGCACCTCAGGTAATGAACTTCCACTCCCTTCCTACTTCACAGAGCACCTCAAGTAATGAACTTCCATTCCCTTCCTGCTTCACACAGCACCTCAAGTAATGAACTTCCATTCCCTTCCTGCTTCACACAGCACCTCAGGTAATGAACTTCCACTCCCTTCCTACTTCACACAGCATCTCAGGTAATGAACTTCCATTCCCGTCCTACTTCACAGAGCACTTCAGGTAATGAACTTCCATTCCCTTCCTACTTCACAGAGCACCTCAGGTAATGAACTTCCATTCCCTTCCTACTTTACACAGCACCTCAGGTAATGAACTTCCATTTCCTTCCTGCTTCATACAGCACCTCAGGTAATGAAGTTCTGTTCCCGTCCTACTTCACAGAGCACCTCAGGTAATGAACTTCCATTCCCTTCCTGCTTCACACAGCACCTCAGGTAATGAACTTCCATTCCCTTCATGCTTCACACAGCACACCAGGTAATGAACTTCCGTTCCTTTCTTGCTTCACACAGCACCTCAGGTAATGAACTTCCATTCTCTTCCTACTTCACACATCACCCCAGGTAATGAACTTCCATTCCCTTCCTACTTGACACATCACCCCAGGTAATGAACTTCCATTCCCTTCCTGCTTCACACAGCACCTCAGGTTCCTGTCCTATGTCACAGAGCACCTCAGGTAATAAACTTCCATTCCCTTCCTGCTTCACACAGCACCTCAGGTAATGAACTTCTGTTCCCTCCCTCCTTCACACAGCACCTCAGGTAATGAACTTCCATTCCCTTCCTGCTTCACAGAGCACCTCAGGTAATGAACTTCCATTCCTGTCCTACTTCACACAGCATCTCAGGTAATGAACTTCCATTCCCTTCCTGCTTCACACAGCACCTCAGGTAATGAACTTCCATTCCCTTCCTACTTCACATAGCACCTCAGGTAATTAACTTCCATTCCCTTCCTACTTCACACAGCACCTCAGGTAATGAACTTCCATTCCTGTCCTACTTCACAGAGCACCTCAGGTAATGAACTTCCATTCCCTTCCTACTTCACAGAACACCTCAGGTAATGAACTTCCATTCCCTTCCTACTTTACACAGCACCTCAGGTAATGAACTTTAATTCCCTTCCTCCTTCACACAGCACCTCAGATAATGAACATCCACTCTCTTCCTACTTCACACAGCACCTCAAGTAATGAACTTCCATTCCCTTCCTGCTTCACACAGCACCTCAAGTAGTGAACTTCCATTCCCTTCCTGCTTCACACAGAACCCCAGGTAATGAACTTCCATTCCCTTCCTGCTTCACATAGCACCCCAGGTAATTAACTTCCATTCCCTTCCTACTTCACACAGCACCTCAGGTAATGAACTTCCATTCCTGTCCTACTTCACAGAGCACCTCAGGTAATGAACTTCCATTCCCTTCCTACTTCACAGAGCACCTCAGGTAATGAACTTCCATTCCCTTCCTACTTTACACAGCACCTCAGGTAATGAACTTCCATTCCCTTCCTGCTTCACACAGCACCCCAGGTAATGAACTTTAATTCCCTTCCTCCTTCACACAGCACCTCAAGTAATGAACTTCCATTCCCTTCCTGCTTCACACAGAACCCCAGGTAATGAACTTCCATTCCCTTCCTGCTTCACACAGCACCTCAGGTAATGAACTTCCATTCCCTTCCTGCTTCACAGAGCACCCCAGGTAATGAACTTTAATTCCCTTCCTCCTTCACACAGCACCTCAAGTAATGAACTTCCATTCCCTTCCTGCTTCACACAGAACCCCAGGTAATGAACTTCCATTCCCTTCCTGCTTCACACAGCACCTCAGGTAATGAACTTCCATTCCCTTCCTGCTTCACACAGCACCCCAGGTAATGAACTTTAACTCCCTTCCTCCTTCACACAGCACCTCAGGTAATGAACTTCCACTCTCTTCCTACTTCACACAGCACCTCAAGTAATGAACTTCCATTCCCTTCCTGCTTCACACAGCACCTCAAGTAATGAACTTCCATTCCCTTCCTGCTTCACACAGAAACCCAGGTAATGAACTTCCATTCCCTTCCTGCTTCACACAGCACCCCAGGTAATGAACTTTAATTCCCTTCCTCCTTCACACAGCACCTCAGGTAATGAACTTCCACTCCCTTCCTACTTCACAGAGCACCTCAAGTAATGAACTTCCATTCCCTTCCTGCTTCACACAGCACCTCAAGTAATGAACTTCCATTCCCTTCCTGCAACACACAGCACCCCAGGTAATGAACTTTAATTCCCTTCCTCCTTCACACAGCACCTGAGGTAATGAACTTCCACTCTCTTCCTACTTCACACAGCACCTCAAGTAATGAACTTCCATTCCCTTCCTGCTTCACACAGCACCTCAAGTAATGAACTTCCATTCCCTTCCTGCTTCACACAGAACCCCAGGTAATGAACTTCCATTCCCTTCCTGCTTCACACAGCACCTCAGGTAATGAACTTCCATTCCCTTCCTGCTTCACACAGAACCCCAGGTAATAAACTTCCATTCCCTTCCTGCTTCACACAGCACCCCAGGTAATGAACTTTAATTCCCTTCCTCCTTCACACAGCACCTCAGGTAATGAACTTCCACTCCCTTCCTACTTCACACAGCACCTCAGGTAATGAACTTGCATTCCCGTCCTACTTCACAGAGCACTTCAGGTAATGAACTTCCATTCCCTTCCTACTTTACAAAGCACCTCAGGTAATGAACTTCTGTTCCTGTCCTACTTCACAGAGCACCTCATGTAATGAACTTCCATTTCCTTCCTGCTTCACACAGCACCTCAGGTAATGAAGTTCTGTTCCCGTCCTACTTCACAGAGCACCTCAGGTAATGAACTTCCATTCCCTTCATGCTTCACACAGCACCTCAGATAATGAACTTCCATTCCCTTCCTGCTTTCACACAGCACCTCAGGTAATAAATTTATATTCCCGTCCTGCTTCACACATCACCCCAGGTAATGAACTTCCATTCCCTTTCTGCTTCACACAGCACCTCAGGTAATGAACTTCCATTCCCTTCCTGCTTCACACAGCACCTCAGGTAATGAACTTCCTTTCCCGTCCTACTTCACAGAGCACCTCAGGTAATGAACTTCCATTCCCTTCCTGCTTTCACACAGCACCTCAGGTAATGAACTTCCATTCCTTTCCTGCTTCACACAACACCTCAGGTAATGAACTTCCGTTCCCATCCTACTTCACAGAGCACCCCATTCATCTATCTTATTTTGATGCTGCAGTGCAGGAATACTGGTAAACAATGCTTTGCAGAAAGGAAGGAACTCCTCAAACCATTCCAGTTCAATATCAGCCTCCTTTTGCAATAGCATTTTTTTTCAATAATGTCACTGCAGTTTGCAGTGTGTCTCTATAAAAGCTCACCTGCCATCAGCATTAATTTCAGCATATCATCATCTAAGCCACCACAGGATAATGTAGTAGTTGAACCATTTTCTGCTGCAACTCCTACTTCATCATATTCATTTTCTTTAACTTCCTCCATTCTCCTTACATTCAGCTACATAACTGTGACAGATACCACTTTCCAGACCCCCATGATGAATGTGGGGATTTTTCTCTTGTGCCCTGGCCAGATTTTTCTTGGTTGTTATAATTACCATCTTGAATCTCTTCTGAAAAGATGCCATACACCTAGTGTGATTAACCCAGTCTACAAGGCATAAAGGAATAAATAAATAAATAAGCTGGCTACAAAACATGAGTACTTAGCAGCAGATCTTTCACAAGCTCCTTTACCCTTTGGAAGTATCATTGAATCCACTGGTGTCTTCATGAAAATAATCATAGGTAATATTCTTAATGTCTATTTAGCTCTCCATCTCTTTCTGACTATCTAGCTGTCTAATCTATTGATTTATTTACTTTTTCAAAGTTTAGACTCAAACATGGGGTGGTCATGAAACAAGCCTTTGGCAAGGAAGGGATCTATGATGTGTTTAATACAGTATTTTAGTAAAATAATGTAGATGATACAGTATTGTGTAATGATATTTTAATAATTTCTGAAGTTAACAAGTCATGACAATACAAATAAAAAGTATATAATTTACTGATAGCTCCTCTATTTTTTTTTTTTGGGGGGGGCTGCATGGAACACTGTCCCACTAAATGTGATTAACCTAATAGGAAAGTCAAGCTTTATTTTACATAAGCTTCAAGTTGAAGGCAAAATTATTGATATTCTTACTGCCCTAGAATGCTGTTTGGAACTGTCCTAATGGAAAGTATCAGAAAATGAGTGGAAGAAGCAGAGAATAGAGGAGGCCAAGTGTCCCTACAGTTGCAGAATGTTGTCTAGATCACACTATGTTCCAGAGGGAAATGGATACAGATTTGGAGAAAGAAAATAGGAGACACTCTCATTTTGAAATGAAACCAATAAATAGACATTTTCCTCTTTTTTTCCCCAGGTCAGTTTTTTTTTCTACTGGGGGAAACAATTATTCTGTTTTAAAGTTACTGCAAAATGTTTCATTAAGGTGTGTGTGTGTGTGTGTGTGTGTGTGTGTGTGTGTGTGTGTGTGTGTGTGTGTGTGAGTGTATGTGTGTGTGTGTGTGTGTGTGTGTGTGTGTGTGTGTGTGTGTGTGTGTGTGTGTGTGTGTGTGTGTGTGTGTGTGTGCCTGTGTGTGTTTAAGTTCTTCTCTCCAGATAGTCATGTATTTTGTATTTCTAGGATCAAAGCTCATATACACCAGCTTAGTATGCAGTAAACACAGACTCTCTCACAAACACACACACACACACACACACACACACACACACACACACACACACACACACACACACACACACACACACACACACACACACACACGCATGCACATGCACACACATCCTAGCACACATCATATACATCATCGTTCTCTCTTTTCAGTTATGGTTCAAGATAACAGTGGTGGAGTCAAGTGTAATAGGTATAATGTAAATTAATAATTTAGAGCAGCTAGTCAGTGAACTAGTCTTTGTGGGTAGGAGGAACCTTTGGTAAGAAAACCATGCAAGGAAGAGGAGAGTATGTGCATACAAACTCCACAAAGACAAGTAACCCAAAAGGATCCATTATCATAAAACACCAGAAGATATGACTATTCCCAGAGACATATTATGGTACCAGATGCAACCCTGCATTTGTGGCAATCAGAATAAAAACTCTCAACAGTGAGTGCTCTTTACAAATATTTCAGGCATGGACATTAATGTCCTTCCAACCTGCCAATATACTAAAACAGTTGTTCCCATAATAAATGCACAGGTTATTAAAAATGTCTAAACTAGTACTTGTTTTAAAGTAATTTGGTAGTGTGTTCCATACATCAGTTAGTCTCTCAGAGAACCAGTTAGTGCACTTCTCATTCCCATATAATATTCTACACAGGTTATCTGATGATTCTGTGCTACTTTTTTACAACCCTAAACATTCCCAAAGGTAGTTGTCTTGAAATGATCTATATACTTCAATAAGGTCTTTATCATTTCTGATTTCCTAGACTTTATAGATCTTTTTTATACAATTTATAGTTCTATAACTATCATTAAAAAACTGGTTGATATGATTACAAAATCTCAAATCTGGATCTACATGTATATATGGGAACTTAAATTAATCAACAGTTTCAATCACTGTGCACTGTATTAAATATTCACCTTTCAGTTTATATCTCCCAAATCACATATGCTTAGTTTTTGATGTATGTATCAGCATATTATTCTCCTGTGCCCAAAATGGTCAATTTAGTCAAGTTTTTTTGTAGATGTGCCCTATCAGTAACACACGTAATCTGTTTACCCAGTTTCACGTCATCTGTACACAGACTGTAGAACACCTTAAATGAAAAAGATAGATCTGAAAGATACAATCTGGGACCCAGGACACCCTGATTGTAACCTCAAATTTCACTTGTCCGGTTGCTGTATAATACTTGCCATGTCCAATTTGTAAACCATGGAGCTATTCCTCTTATTAAAAGTACATCAATACCTAGTTGTTCTAATTTATTGATTGGTGTTTTGTGTATGA
Organism: Protopterus annectens; assembly: GCF_019279795.1. Lineage (NCBI taxonomy): Eukaryota > Metazoa > Chordata > Ceratodontiformes > Protopteridae > Protopterus > Protopterus annectens. Next base: position 994,327,605 of record NC_056745.1, on the reverse strand, counting down.
CCCTCTGAAATGCTGACATTAAATCTATATAAATTACATCTTAGCACACTTTTTCATTCATAACCATTATTATAGTGTTATAGATCAACATATTACAAGTGGTAATAGAGCTATTTTTAACATAAGCATGCTGACTTATGTTTTCAAGTTCCAACCTTCTAATTCTGACAATTACCCATCCAGTATTACTTTCTCCATTATATTTCCACAACATGAAAGTAAACTTAAGGGTTTGTGTGACTCTGGGTTTGTCCCACTCCCCCTTCCCTTAAAGATGGGTTTAACAACTGCATGTCTCTAATCCTGAGAAATATGCACATATTTATATGACCTAGTAAAAAATATATATAATGGTACTGTAAGTTCTATCTGAAGTATTCTTAGGTTATTATTACTAATGCCATCTCCTCCCTGTGCTTTGCTTGGATCCAGTATGCATAGCTCTATTTTAACATAATCTAATTTAATTTCAGTATCTGAAATTACCTAGATGTCACTAGAACAATTTATCGGCCCTTTGTCGAGCCAAGCTGTGTTGCATAATATTTTATAAATACACATATGTAAACATATATATATATATATGTGTGTGTGTGTGTGTGTGTGTGTGTGTGTGTGTGTGTGTGTGTGTGTGTGTGTGTGTGTGTGTGTGTGTGTGTGTGTGTGTGTGCATGTATGTGTTATTTTGTGTCTGAGAATAAATTTTAGAATCTACACACAGTTTATCAATTTGTATTTCATTACTTCTTCCACATCTTATGTATAGATAAAGTGGTTTCCTATTACTTTCAATATCTTTATTAAATTTTTTTCAAACTTTTCTTGATCTTGTCCCAGACTATGTTTAATTTAATAATTTTCAAATCTAGGTGCTTCAGATTTCCCTTTCTCTTCCCCCCTTGGCTGACCTGGTGTGAGTCAGATTGAACTCTACAGTTCCCTACAAAATGGTGTCTACAGGACTGCAATCAGTTTCTCTCAGCATTTAAACAGATTGAACTCTACAGTTCCCTACAAAACGGTGTCTACAGGACTGCAATCAGTTTCTCTCAGCATTTAAACAGATTGAACTCTACAGTTCCCTACAAAATGGTATCTATAGGACTGCAATCAGTTTCTTTCAGCATTTAAACAGATTGAACTCTACAGTTCCCTACAAAATGGTGTCTACAGGACTGCAATCAGTTTCTCTCAGCATTTAATTAGAGTAGGTTGCACACACAAAAAGCATTTGTTAAGCTTTCACTTACAGTACTGTGTAATTAAGCAGGTCACCATATTGGTCAGCCATAGGGCTCTTTTTTCTACTTGAGTGGTTGCCTCCTTCCCCTGTAACTTAAGTAAATTGACTCTTACATTAAGAGCTGTAATACTTACCTTATAGCTTTAGGACACCTTAGGAAACCTTGTAAACTGCAATAGCCCTGCTACATTAGCCCTCACGTCTCTCCCCTCCCCTCCCTGCCCCCAATTCCCTCCCACCTCCAGTACCTCTAAATGTATAGTACTATAGCCACTCCCCCACTTTCTAGATCCTATCTGCTTTCATCTGGGATAATTCCATCCACCCCCATTCTACTACCTATATTTTAATAGCACATATTAGCTTTCATCTGGCATTCTCCCATCCCCCTTCCAGTACCTTTACCTCACCACTCTATCTTCTGGCGTTGCATCACCAGGTAAAGCAGTTCCTTAACTCACTAGCTGAATCACAGATAATGATATACTCCTCTTTACTACCCCTCTTGTTCACACCATACCTCCTTACCTTGTATGAAAACCAGTTTCTCAAAGGATTTCAGGTCCCAAAAGGCCAAACTATCACCCCAGCTGTAAATCCTTTCACCTTCAACCATACTTACAGTACCAGATCCTATCCAACATCTTCTTCAGTCTATCAACATCTCAACCCCAGGCACATTAGCTCTAGATCCAAACACTACCACAAACTAATAAACAAATTCCTGAAGTTCATCACCAAGTATAGACTCAACCTAATACTTGGTGGTGATATTCACCTCAACCCTGGCCCACTCACTTCAGATACACATACCCCCTCTACTTGCAATCTAAGCTACAAACCTACAATTAATAGGCCAACTAACTCTCTCCTAGTCTGTCATCTCAATATTAGAAGCATTAATAACAAGGTACATGAATTGCATGCACTTCTGGATGTCCACTCCCCTGAGATTCTCTGTTTATCTGAAACCTGGTTAAAACCTAACACTAAAGACAATGAAGTGTTACCACCTGGGTACAACATACACAGGCTGGATCGTGCTTCAAGGAAGGGGGTGGGGTAGCTGTACTCTATAAATCTGAGTTGAATGTCATCATAGATGTAATACAACCACCTCAGATTAATAACTCAGAGATTCTTGCCACCAAATTGCAACTTAATAAAAATAAATGCATTAATATCATCTGTATGTACATTCCCCCAGGTAACAATATATCTACATTTGAAGATATCCTGCACTGGCTATCATGTCACTACCCCCAAGAAACCCTACTACTTGGAGACTTTAACATAGACTGGGGCACCTGTTCCTCAGAATCCCCAACCACCTATATTAACCTGCATGCATTTACACAAATGATATCCACCCCTACCAGGATAGGTAAACCCAACCAAAAAGAAAGTATACTTGGCTGGGTACTCATAAGTAGTCACCCCCAACTGTACACCTCTGGTACCCTCCTTAATTGCCTAAGCGATCACCTTCTCACATATGTAATTAAGCACAAAACCATTAATTCCCAACAACCGTTACTCAGAAAGGTTAGAAACAATAAAAACTTTGACCTTGCTGAATTCCAACAAGAACTAAACTCATATAATTGGTCTATTCTAAAACACCTCCCCTTAGAGGAAGCAGTAGCATACCTTAACAACAAATTCCTTGAGATCCTTGATTTGCATGCACCTGTTCATTCAAAGAGAACCAAGGCAAAAACTGCGCCATGGCTTTCTAAATAGTCTAAACTCAAAGTTACCCTTAGAAATAAAGCATGGGCTTTATGGCATTCTTCTAAAGACCCTCAAGATCACATTAAATACAGGCAATCCAGGAACGAAACCAAAAAATAAATTTTACAAGACAAAAAACAATACTACTGTAATTTACAGACAGTAAATCAAAATAACCCTTAGAAGTTTTGGGCAGGTTTAAATAATCTACTACATCCTGGACAAACTTCAACCCCAGTCCCTGCTGCTACTATTGACAAAACCCCTGAAGATGTTTCTGATAGCTTTAACCAATTCTTTACTGAGACAATTCAAGCCCTAGTTAGCCAACTACCTCCTAGCCCCGCTGGTCCTGAAAGGACTACCCCTAGAAACCTACTCGAGTTCAGCTTCCAACCAGTCGCCACTTCACTTATCCATACCTTGATCAAAAAATTTAAACCCACTACACTTTTGCTGATCAACTCCTGCCAAGTACCTACAGAAATCAGCTGATGCTATTGCTTACCCTGGCTCAATACTAATCAATCGAACCATAGTAGAAGCTAAAATTCCCACCATCTGGAAAATATCCTATGTAATCCCACTTCACAAAGGAGGCAGCTCTACTGAATTCTCCAGTTATAGGCTAATAGCTATACTCTCTCCACTTGCAAAGATTATGGAAAAATGTATTCATAGACAACTCATACACCACCTAATCCAGAATCACCTTATGGCAGACACTCAGCATGGCTTCCGTCCTCATCACAGCACTACTTTAGCCCTCCTAGCCTTTACCAACACCAGAAACCATAATGTAACAATAATTATATATCCTCAGCTCTCTTCTTGGATCTTTTCAAGGCATTGATATGGTTAATCACCAACTTTTAATCCACACCCTGCAAACATTCTGTCTAGATACTGGAGCCCTTCAATGGTTTCAATCCTACCTGAATGGTCGACAGCAGGCTGTCCTCTGGCAGAACAAACTCTCTAACCTTCTACCTAACACCCTTGGAGTACCACAAGGCTCTATACTAGAGCCCTTGCTGTTCTCCATCTTCATTAACGACCTTTATACTGTCATCCCAAAAGTCAGCTGTATCCAATATACTGATGACTCTACTCTGATTTGCTCAGCCACATCTCCAGTAGAGTTATGGTCAGCTACCCAGACCACCTTTAATAGAAAACTGGCTTTCTGAACATTGTCTGATCCTAAATCCCAAAAAAACTAAAATGCTGTTATTTTCACCAACACGTAGGTCTATCGCTTTTACCTTTACCATAAATTCAAATGATGGCACAATAATCTCCCCTGACCCATCTACAAAACTATTAGGTGTCATCATAGACGATAATCTAAAATTTGACCTACATGTTAACCAAACTATCAAAACCATCAATAAAAAACTAGGGTCACTTTACAGAATAAAAGCCTTCCTAACCCCTCCAGCTAATATTGCCATAGCTCGCTCTCACCTTCTTTCAAACCTTGTGTATGCATCGACTCTACTGTCGAATTTATACAAGACTGTCCTTAACAAACTCTCAATTTGCTACAACCACATTGCCAGGTTTGCCACTGGGCTGCCTTTTAGGACACATCATTGCATCAATCTAAATCAGCTTGGGTGGCTTGAACTACCTAGCCTAATCCAGTATAACCAACTGATTATGGACTATAAAATCCTCTATAATCCGGACAATACTCCTGCACTTAAAAATATTATCACCCCCTATAACAATCCTAGACGGCTTCGACCCTCTAACAAACTACTAATTCAGACTAGCAAAATTAATAACACAGCTGGTGATTCTCTCTTTGCAAACTCTGTAAGTAGATCCTGGAACTCTCTTCCAGCTGATATTACCTTACTTTCCACCTTAGGTCAATTTAAAACTAGACTCAAACAACATTTGTCACTTAACTGGCTATGTTAATGTATCAAGCCTGGCTAACTCTCTCTAGAATGTGTAAAAATCTGTTAACCAGTTTACTGTGAATTTAATTTAATCCTGACTTGTGCTCAGGATTAACTGTAACCTGTGGAACTTGTTTAACTTGCTTACTTATGTAATCTCTGTAAATAGTCTGCTTGTAATATGTAATGCTGGTATTATGTAATGCTGTATCTGCTTACCCTTGGAGCTTTTCTCCCCGGGCCTCCGCTGAAAATGGACATGCATCCAGTCGGACTATCCCAGTCAACAGCTGTAAAATAAAAATAAATGAAATAAATCTGTCCAGCTTGCTTATTTCAGTTTTCAGAGCTGTAGTTCAATATTTATTTTTCATTTTTGATATGTGTTTGTCACTCACCTTAATCAAGTATCTTGTTTTTATGAAAACATATCCTAATGACGTGTGCCTAGATCCTGATGTTAAACATTTGTTTTGATTTTTTTTGCATTAAATTTCTCTTTCAAAATTTTCAAAACTTTCCACATTCCTTCTGCAGTTTTTCCACTTAACACACCACTCAACTTAGTTTTATATAGTTTTACATAGTGACTGTTTTGCTTCCATATACTCTGTTATTAGTCTTTTGTGCATTGGTTCATTTTGGCAGAATTATCTAGCAACAAATTAACCTTTATATCCCCATGATCACAGCACATCAATGGTAGTAAAATGTGACATAAAGCAACAGTAATTTATTCAGGAACACAAACAATGTTTATTATGCTCCATTACCTGGTAGGCTTTTTTACAGTTTGAAGCAATTCTTGCTCCTGAACATCTATGCAAGAAGACTGTATCTGACTTAGTGTGCTTTCACCAAACAAAATGTTATCTATGCTCCATTACCTGGTATGAATTCGGAAAACCTGATTAAAAGAATTCTTAACAACCTGAATCTGAATTAATATAATGTGAAGCAACAATCTGAAAAAGTTTGGATAATGTATTTTTGTTTAATGACAACCTGACACATGTAGAAAGAGATTTGTTAGACTCCCTCAAGAAATCTGGAAAATACAGATTTATGAAACCTGACAAGGGGGGGGGGGTATGGTTGTCATGACAAACACTGACTATATTTCTGAAATGTCAGCGATTTTAAACGGTGATGACACATATGGTTTGGTTTCAAAGGGTGAGATCAATAGAGCATACTATAAAATTGATTTATTTTTACATGATGCCCTTTTTCAAGGAAACATCAATGAATTGGAGTATGACTTTTTGGTTGTGGTTTTTCCAAGAATACCTACATTATTTGGAATACCAAAGGTGCATAAAGGAGCTGACAATATACAATTTAGGCCCATTGTATCAGCTAAGGGGTCCAAAACTGAAACACTAGCTGCTTATGTTGACACGGTGGTGAAGCCTATTATAAATCATGCACCGCACATTATTAGGGATTCTTGGCATTGCCTTGATAGAATTAAAAAGTTTGAGAGAGGAAACAGGGCCTTTGGGTTCCTGACCATTGATGTAGTGAACCTATTTTCCGTTATTCCTCACAAAGTTGGTCTGGAGATGTTTTTGGAAGCAATTACAAAGGATGGGTTGTTGGAAGGGACTAAGGCCAACTTTGTTTGTGATTTGATGGAATTAGTGCTTAAAAACAACTTCATGAATTTTGAGGGGGATTTATTTCAACAAAAATCAGGTGTTGCGATGGGTGCAAAATGTGCGCCAGCTTTTGCCAATGCAGTTTTACTTACATGGGAAAGAGAACATATTTTTGCATCAGAAAGGTTTAAAGAAAATATACTGATGTATAGTAGGTTTTTGGATGACATTTTGATTTTTTGGGAAGGAGATGAGAAAACAGTAGTTGACTTTGTTGAATTTCTGAGTAACACAACAGAATTTTTGAAATTTACATTTCATTGGGACACAAACAAGATCAACTATTTGGACATTACTATTAGTAGGACAGATAGTGGGTTTGAAAGTAATATTTATAGAAAAGAAAACTATTCGAACTCACTATTACACTTCTCCAGTTGTCACCCGTTCCACCAACGTAAAGGAATTGTTAAGGGGCAAATGGTGAGAACCTCTAGGCTGGTCAGCAATGACACACAATTTAGAAGGGAGCTTTTTAAATTAATAGGTATGTTTTTGGATCGTGGTTATCCATTGAAGCTCCTTCTAAGTATAAGAAGGGAGGTCTTGAGGGGAAGAAAAGAACGTTTTGCACCTGTTTTATGTTCTGGGTTAGGACACATGGTGGAAAATGAGACTGGCGCTGTCCCCAAGACGTCTGATATAAAGATGATAGTTAAATTCAACCCTAAATCCACAGAGATAGTTGATATTATAAAAAATATTTGGAAGTATGTTTTAAGTGAGGATCTTAAAAAAATATTGGGTTCAGAACCTGTTTTTGTGTTTAGCAGGGGTGAGAATATGAAAGGTATCCTAGAGAGAAATAACAAAAATGAATATAAATCCATTATGAAAAAATGTGGATTTTGTAGATGGTGTAGGTACATCAATGAGGGGAGTTATGTATGTGTACCAGGTTACAAGTACACCATCGCTTGTCCTGGGCAGTGCAATTGTTGTACAAAGAATATTGTCTACCTAGCAACATGTGTGACGTGTGAGGCATTCTATGTGGGGAAATCCATTAGGAGGTTGCAGGATAGAATTGCGGAACACATCAGATCTATAAGGAAGAGAGACAAGCACAATGCACTTTATTTACACAGCAACAAATGTGTTGGTTTTAAAAAATTTATGTTTTTTATTATTGGACGTGTTTTAGACTTTGGTGAGGGTGGTGATATACCCAATAGAGTGGGGGCCTTAGAAACAGTTTGGCAATTAAGACTTGATGCTTGCAAGCCCCCGGGTATAAATGATTACATTTCAATCAAACCCATTTTAAAGTTAAGATCCCTTTTAATATAGAGATAGAAATATAGGTAGTAGAGACCCATGGAGCATTTGCAATAATTAACAACACCAGTATCAATTTAAATGGTGTGTTGGTATTATAACATTAGTTTTTCATTTAGGTGATTGAGTATGTGTATGTGGGTGGGGGGGGTGAATTTATATTATGTTTTATGTATTATGATTCATGTATACACAGAATGTTTTTATTATGAAATTTGACAATATCAATTTAGAATTGTATGGATGCAACATCACCATTGACGATGATCTTGTTATTTATGTGTACAAAGTATTTTGTAAATAGTTGTTATGTCAATCACAAAGTTTTTTAGATAATTATGTGTTTTGGGCGTGTGCTAATTGGATTGACCCAATGAGTATTGAGTAGAGAGTATATATGTTTTGTTGTAATGTAGTTCAAACGACTCTGATGAAGCCAGATTGCTGGCGAAAGCGCTTAGTCGTTTCACTTTGGAATAAATTATTTGTTCTGGTTACACTACAAGATTCTGTTTTCATCATTTGGACTTAGTTTTCCACACAGTGTGGCTTTTTGTGGAAAAGTTTGCATCTTTTGGTGGCCGTATTCCATTTATATTCTAAAACACCTCCCCTTAGAGGAAGCAGTAGCATACCTTAACAACAAATTCCTTGAGATCCTTGATTTGCATGCACCTGTTCATTCAAAGAGAACCAAGGCAAAAACTGCGCCATGGCTTTCTAAATAGTCTAAACTCAAAGTTACCCTTAGAAATAAAGCATGGGCTTTATGGCATTCTTCTAAAGACCCTCAAGATCACATTAAATACAGGCAATCCAGGAACGAAACCAAAAAATCTATTTTACAAGACAAAAAACAATACTACTGTAATTTACAGACAGTAAATCAAAATAACCCTTAGAAGTTTTGGGCAGGTTTAAATAATCTACTACATCCTGGACAAACTTCAACCCCAGTCCCTGCTGCTACTATTGACAAAACCCCTGAAGATGTTTCTGATAGCTTTAACCAATTCTTTACTGAGACAATTCAAGCCCTAGTTAGCCAACTACCTCCTAGCCCCCCTGGTCCTGAAAGGACTACCTCTAGAAACCTACTCGAGTTCAGCTTCCAACCAGTCGCCACTTCACTTATCCATACCTTGATCAAAAAATTTAAACCCACTACACTTTTTGCTGATCAACTCCCTGCCAAGTACCTACAGAAATCAGCTGATGCTATTGCTTACCCTGGCTCAATACTAATCAATCGAACCATAGTAGAAGCTAAAATTCCCACCATCTGGAAAATATCCTATGTAATCCCACTTCACAAAGGAGGCAGCTCTACTGAATTCTCCAGTTATAGGCTAATAGCTATACTCTCTCCACTTGCAAAGATTATGGAAAAATGTATTCATAGACAACTCATACACCACCTAATCCAGAATCACCTTATGGCAGACACTCAGCATGGCTTCCGTCCTCATCACAGCACTACTTTAGCCCTCCTAGCCTTTACCAACACCAGAAACCATAATCGCAACAATAATTATATATCCTCAGCTCTCTTCTTGGATCTTTTCAAGGCATTCGATATGGTTAATCACCAACTTTTAATCCACACCCTGCAAACATTCTGTCTAGATACTGGAGCCCTTCAATGGTTTCAATCCTACCTGAATGGTCGACAGCAGGCTGTCCTCTGGCAGAACAAACTCTCTAACCTTCTACCTAACACCCTTGGAGTACCACAAGGCTCTATACTAGAGCCCTTGCTGTTCTCCATCTTCATTAACGACCTTTATACTGTCATCCCAAAAGTCAGCTGTATCCAATATACTGATGACTCTACTCTGATTTGCTCAGCCACATCTCCAGTAGAGTTATGGTCAGCTACCCAGACCACCTTTAATAGAAAACTGGCTTTCTGAACATTGTCTGATCCTAAATCCCAAAAAAACTAAAATGCTGTTATTTTCACCAACACGTAGGTCTATCGCTTTTACCTTTACCATAAATTCAAATGATGGCACAATAATCTCCCCTGACCCATCTACAAAACTATTAGGTGTCATCATAGACGATAATCTAAAATTTGACCTACATGTTAACCAAACTATCAAAACCATCAATAAAAAACTAGGGTCACTTTACAGAATAAAAGCCTTCCTAACCCCTCCAGCTAATATTGCCATAGCTCGCTCTCACCTTCTTTCAACCCTTGTGTATGCATCGACTCTACTGTCGAATTTATACAAGACTGTCCTTAACAAACTCTCAATTTGCTACAACCACATTGCCAGGTTTGCCACTGGGCTGCCTTTTAGGACACATCATTGCATCAGTCTAAATCAGCTTGGGTGGCTTGAACTACCTAGCCTAATCCAGTATAACCAACTGATTATGGACTATAAAATCCTCTATAATCCGGACAATACTCCTGCACTTAAAAATATTATCACCCCCTATAACAATCCTAGACGGCTTCGACCCTCTAACAAACTACTAATTCAGACTAGCAAAATTAATAACACAGCTGGTGATTCTCTCTTTGCAAACTCTGTAAGTAGATCCTGGAACTCTCTTCCAGCTGATATTACCTTACTTTCCACCTTAGGTCAATTTAAAACTAGACTCAAACAACATTTATCACTTAACTGGCTATGTTAATGTATCAAGCCTGGCTAACTCTCTCTAGAATGTGTAAAAATCTGTTAACCTGTTTACTGTGTAATTTAATTTAATCCTGACTTGTGCTCAGGATTAACTGTAACCTGTGGAACTTGTTTAACTTGCTTACTTATGTAATCTCTGTAAATAGTCTGCTTGTAATATGTAATGCTGGTATTATGTAATGCTGTATCTGCTTACGCTTGAAGCTTTTCTCCCCGGGCCTCCGCTGAAAATGGACATGCATCCAGTCGGACTATCCCAGTCAACAGCTGTAAAATAAAAATAAATGAAATAAATCTGTCCAGCTTGCTTATTTCAGTTTTCAGAGCTGTAGTTCAACATTTTTTTTTCATTTTTGATATGTGTTTGTCACTCACCTTAATCAAGTATCTTGTTTTTATGAAAACATATCCTAATGACGTGTGCCTAGATCCTGATGTTAAACATTTGTTTTGATTTTTTTTGCATTAAATTTCTCTTTCAAAATTTTCAAAACTTTCCACATTCCTTCTGCAGTTTTTCCACTTAGCACACCACTCAACTTAGTTTTATATAGTTTTACATAGTGACTGTTTTGCTTCCATATACTCTGTTATTAGTCTTTTGTGCATTGGTTCATTTTGGCAGAATTATCTAGCAACAAATTAACCTTTATATCCCCATGATCACAGCACATCAATGGTAGTAAAATGTGACATAAAGCAACAGTAATTTCTTCAGGAACACAAGCAATGTTTATTATGCTCCATTACCTGGTAGGCTTTTTTACAGTTTGAAGCAATTCTTGCTCCTGAACATCTATGCAAGAAGACTGTATCTGACTTAGTGTGCTTTCACCAAAGACAGATTTGGTAATATGGGAGTCGATATATTCTCTCACTCTTGTTTATTCATCCACTCTTCCCCAATACCCAATTTATCTTTTTCAGGATCTTGGGGGAGAGTATACTGCATCAAGCAGCAGATGAAAGGCTGAGAACTAGTCTTGGACTTGACAGACCATTACAGGACAGATGTATATGCTGTTTGACAAAGTGTAGTTATACCTATGGACAATTTTAAAGGATCGCTAGTTCATATGAAGATTCTACAGAAAAGGCACCCTTGGCAGGAACTGGACCAGAGGGAGCCAAAATATCTGCTGCACCAGTATGCCATCAAGAATCCTTATCATTTAGGAAGATGCAACTAGAATACATTTCAGATGTAGAGCTAGAACTGGAACTTATCACTGCTCTTTAGTAGTGTGCCTCTGAAGAAAAACGATACATCGAGAAAACTGGTTACACTTTGAAAGAGAGAAGGAAGTCAATTGAAAACAGTTAATGCCAGCATAAAAGAAAGGAAGCAAATGGCTAGAACTGACTTGAACCTGCCTTCTGGGTAATAAAAAATGTAATGTACATAATACTTCACTAGAGCATCTGAACCAATTTAGGGCCAGATATTTGAAAGGCAGTAATGAGAAATGAAGAAGGAAAAGTAGTTGAAGACTGGAAGTAGTCAAAACCATGATGGTAAAAGCATCAGCAGCCCTTTTTAGGACCTTTTTACTATATAATGAGAATAGGTTACTTTACAACTTGGGATCCCTTGGAAATTAAGAATGGGATATGAAGAAAGCCAGCTGGTAGAAAGATTACTGGGGAGCATAAAGGTCCATGTTTTCAGAGCATGCCCAGTAACAAGGCTTGTCAGGAGAAAATGTAGCAACTGATGAGAAACATTTTTATTGTAATAGTTGATTACTGTGACATGTGGAATTCTCATAAAGGAGAGACATTACCGTTGGAGTACATGAAAGATTATGTGTTGATGTCTAGTGCTGATGTATATTAATCTGTGTGTGCCTCCTGCATATGACATTGATACCTATGTATACACATACCACAAGTGTCTTAATAGTTTGGATGTATTTTATTTGATTAATGCTGTCATAGTTGTGGGATTCTATAGAAGTGAGGCAGTTTTATCCTCATATCTCCTTTGTGAATGGGATCTGGTTGGGAACAGGTCCACAATGGTTATCTTTCTATCCATACTACAACAGGTAGGATTAATCCCTTGGTTTGTCCCACTTAAATTCTTGAAATCATAATATGTCAGTAAAACTGGAGCTAAACTGGAAGCAAAACCATGGTTTAATAATGAAACTTATTTCCATCCAGAATGAAGAGTTCAGTAAAAGGGACACAGAGAAGGTAGACTAAATGGAGGTAAGATAGGTGTAGTCTGTTCATGTTACAAGAAAGGGGTTTAAAAAGCTTTGTGCTGAATACAGGGTGGACATCAGTGATTTGAATGAGAATGTTTAAATTAAGAGTCTGGAAATGTCAAATAGAATGAGAGTAGCATATGCATATTAACCATTTGGTGAGGTGGGGCATCTCTGGCAGTAGGTTCGGAGAGGGGGAGCCAATAGTAAAGAAATGTGTGTTTTTTAAGTGAGGGCAGGATAAAGCTTGAAGAACTACTTACATTTTTGGGATTGTGCAACACTTAAGAAAGATTATATATGGTGGAAAAATGTGGAAGTACTCAGATCAATGCACAAATAAAGTAATCTGGGAATAAATAAATCTCATTGGGTACCCCTTCTATTCCTTCTTATGACACAAATATTCACTGAGCCTGTATATTGTTGCTGCATGAGTGTCCTCCTGAAATTATCTAATATGTCTTGCTACTGTATCTGCATTGCACTAAAGGAGGTCCCCTTCCTGCTTAGAAACAAGTCTACAGCATAATCATGGATAGATTTTATGGCAAAGGAAATACTTTATCCATCCTGCGGCTAAAGTGAGATGCAGAAAATGTAAGTAGGTCTATCCCATGTTGGGTAAGAACTCTTAAGGTTTCCAACTGTTTTTGCAAATGGACATGGTTATGGTGACCCAGAGAATTAATATTCCATAGCAATATCTATTTTTATGAATGTAAATTTGCCTGACAAGTATGATATGCAAAGCTATGGAATGCATCATCATGGACCTAATAAACAAGGATATAGGGACTCTTAAACAAAGAAAGTGGAAAAAAGTGCCATAAGTAAGCTGATAACCAAAAATAAGGCACTGGAAGGTTCACCAGAATAAAATCCACTGTTTTATTGATTGTGCATGATATTAAAAAACATAAAACACATCCAGAATGCATTAACTGTATCACCGCGTTTTCATCAGAAAAACTTCTTCAGATGAGCATACCAACTTTTGAAACCCCTTTATATACAGAAACATCCCAAATTAATCAATTAACAAACTATTATAATATATAATAGTTTGTTAATTGATTAATTGATTAATAATTTGGGATGTTTCTGTATATAAAGGGGTTTCAGAAGTTGATATGCTCACCTGAAGAAGTTTTTGTAACGAAAACGCGGTGATACAATTGATGTGTTCTGGGTGTGTTTTACGTTTTTTAATATCGTGCGTAATCAAAAAAACAGTGGGATTTTATTCTGGTGAACCTTTCAGTGCCTTATTTTTGGATATAGGGACTCTCCAAACTCTGGATCCCACACAGTTTGGTTTTGTGAAGGGTAGATCATGCCTGCTCAACTTGGTCAACTTCTTTGAGTCAGTCACCAGAGCTGTGGATGAAGGCAAGGTGGTTCATACAGCCTACCTTGATCTAACCAAGGCCTTTGATACCATTCCCCATTCAGGAACCATAGAAAAACTCACTAAGCTAGGCATCAACCCCTATATGATCTGGTGGGTTTTAAACTGGCTCACAGATAGAACACACAGTGTGAAAGTAGCTGACTCCAAGTCAGACTGGTGACCAGTCACGAATGAAGTCCCACAGGGATCAGTCCTGGGTCCTCTCCTGTTTGGTATCTACTTATCAAGAAGTCCAGGCCAACATGAAGGGACTCTGGCTGACAATGTTTGCAGACAATTGCAAGAAGGGAGCCATTATTAACCCCCCCAAGTGATGTCGGCATCCTACAGAAAGGCCTCACTGAGACCAACGACTGGTGTTAGAACTATGGCCTTAAGCTTAATGCCAAAAAATGTGTCATCATCCACTTTGAAAAAAACCCAGTTCCCATGAACTACCACATCAATGGTAGTCCACTGAACACAGAAGGCATTATGAGAGATCTGGGAACACAGGTTGACAGCAACCTCTCTTTTCACTACCACACTGCCGCTGTGGTAAGAAAGTCCTTCTATGTGGCACATCTCATTACTAAGGGTTTTGCATCCAGGAAGAAAGAAGTCATTGTCTCCCTCTACTCTTCCCTCATTAGGCCAAATCATTGAGTACAATTCCCCATTAGGCATATACCTCACTAGACACCTGCAATAACTGGAGAGGGCACAAAAGTACCTCACAAAGAGGATTCTTGGCCTTAAACACTTGTCCTATATGGACAGACTCAAAAAACTCCAAATATTCTCTATCTCATATAGCCTACTTAGAGGCTATCTCTGCTTAACTTACAAAGCCATGTCTGACCCAGCTCTGTAAGAAATGCTACATCTAAAGAAATCCTAATCCCTCCGCACCACACACTCCAGAGACCTCAACCTCATCACCACAATCAACAGAACAAGCTGGAGGGACAGGTTCTTAACCCAAAGACTGGCCATGCTATGGAATAGACTTCCCATACATGTCAAGAAGAGCACCTCACTGGCCCTGTTCAAGAGAAATCTTGATGAGTGGATGTGAGATAGAAAACTCACCCCGGGGATCACTCCAGTGGCTCTACTCGACAGAGGCATTGGAAATTAAGGTCGGGTGGCATAATGCCAGGGTATTCCTATGGGCTAGGCTTGTAAAGGCTCCAGGGCCATTAGCCTAGTGCACACCTATGAACCTATGAACCTATGAATAATTTTTTTGGGAAAAAAAATATTATTATTATCAACTGATCACTATCATTAAAGATCGGTTGTAGACAACAATTTAAACTTTGATCAGCGCCTGTGTATTAATGACAGTATGTTAATCATCTAATTCTAAAGGGCATTTCTAGTCACTCTAGGGATCATTGTACAATGCTATACTGATTTCATCTGTTAGTGAACAGGAGTGCAATGCTTTGTAGCTGTCAAATAGCCCACTTGAAATATCTTGAAAAGGGAAAAATCCTTAAAAGAAAAATCATAGCATTATACATTTAGAACTATTTAGAAAGATTTTAAGAGCTGTAATTATATTCTCATTCAGATGTTCCTATTTTCTGAAACACTGAACTTGCTAGTTTGTTGCAATCACATTTGCACAAAATTGATGTGATGCACAACAGGGTAGTGAATTTGAATAATTGTGTTTTCATAAACTTCACTCAAAGCACTTGATATTTAGGAATAGATGAAGCTATTCTGCAAGCTATAATAATTCCAGATAAGTATGGAGGAGAAGTTATGACAACAGCTCTCCCAAGTTACATAGCAGGCTTCACTGTATTTTATATGCAACTAGAGAACCTAGATCCTCAGATTAACTACTCATTAGATTCAACAGGTCAGCCTCCATTAGCAATGCAAGTTTTTCAGTGTCACTGTGCAAAAGGCCTGGAATGAACTTGTATATAATAATGAGAACCCCTACAGCCATGAGGCAAATGCAGAATGAGCAATAATATAATCTAAGAACATGTCTGTATGTGTTCTGTCATTCATTCATGTCTGAATGCAATTTAGCCTCCTTATCTGGACTATAATGATGCCTTGCAGGGAAAAAACTTGAGTAAAACACTTAATCTCTCCCTTCCTGACCCACAGACTATTCACTATCATCTTAACACTCATCAGCAAAACTGTCTGACAGCTAGCTCCAAACTATTTACCTAGTGAGACTTTAAGTTCTTCCTTTATTTATGATCATACCTGATCTTTGTTGGTTCTGCGATCCATTGCTTTGGTCTCATTGACATTAAGCATTGTACATCACCCCTTAACCTGTAAAACAGATCTCAGTCCTTTGCTTACTTCTATATAATCTTATTATAACACCAATTAACTTCTAAATATAGAGTTCTCTTCATACATGGCATCAAATGACTTGCTTCCCTACATTTCTAATGCAGCATAGCAATTTTTACTGTTGCTCTTCTTACGAACATAACAGTTCACCATACATTTCACATTACTATACATGAACAAATATAATTTCATTCATTTATGGATGAAACTGTGTACTTACTGAGCACTGTATTACTATTTGGCTTAATGGGTTTGCAACCAACACAACTTATCTCCAACATACTCTTTTTTTCTGCAAATATGACATGCACCTTCCTCCCAAGGAACTCCCGTATTAATAAACTGTACAACAGAAGAACGAACTGTGGAACAAACAAAGGAACTGTGGAAGAAATGAAATAATGAAGCGTTACAAGAAATTCACATCTCCCAACCTGCAGAAAATAATGAAACATGCCAGCAAGGAACTTAAGCACACTATTAGAAAATGCAAAGCAGAGTATTTATTTTATTTTTTCATTTTTTTATTTATTTAGTATTTGGTAACCAGATAGGTGAACTAGTCCAAAGACCCTTTTCAACCACAACCTGGGATCAGAGAAAATAAACAGCGTAAGCAATCTTAACCTTTACACTCGAACTATGATAGATTGTTAGGTTTACATAGTTGAGAAATTTTATAGACAGTAATTATACAATTTTTATAAAGTAGAATGTTATGCAGTTTTATGCATTTCTAATAAATTAGCATGTTTACATTAGGTTTTAGCTATTTGTATGAGTTACAAAACAGTCTGGCTATAAGAAATTGCTTCTTAAAGGTTTAAAACTGAATTTTCTTGAAAAGGAAAACTCAAATGGAAGCAAGTTAAAAATACAGTTTATGGAGATAGGCTTAGAGGCCAAGAAGAGAATATGTGAGTGAGAAGAGCAAAATGGCGAAGGAAAATATATCAGAGAATGTAAGCATTTTTAAAGTTTTAAGCCATTTAAAGAGATTAACCATTATCCCTTTAGCATTTGCAAGCAACTTTCCTGAAGGGGTGCTAATAATAATAGAGTATGAACTTAACATTGCTACATATTCTAAAGTAAACTACAAATCATTCTTAAGTTATGCCAGAAAATGAAAGAATAATGTCCAACACTGCAATGAGCTCATCCATAATACTATCCCCCATTCTGACTCCAAGGCTATAGCTAATATATTAGCAGACAGACTAACTGTTAACTTCACCCCTACTACTCACACTGTTGCCTCCACAATCCCTGATAATTTAGTTTCCCTTGTAATCACCTTGGAGCAAGTCTTAGAATCCCAGTCAAATACTAAAAATAATACTTCCATGAGACCGTACAACATACCAGGCAGCATTCTCATCAGTGTCAAGTATACACTATATGAGCTTCTGTTTAATCTGTTGAACTTCTGCTTATCAACAGAGTTGGTGCCTGATGCCTGAAGAATAGTCTCTGTTACCCCCCTGTACAATAATGGCCTCACTACAAACCTCAGTAATTACACACCCATCAGCCTCACCAGCCTTATATGCAAAGCCATGAAGTGTATCATAGCAGAACACATTTATGCAGATAAAGGCAACTTACTGACATAGAGTGCCAATCACTGTTTTTGTAAAGGGCAAGTCATGTCGCTTGCACTTAGTACGCTTCATTGAAAAGGTTACAGGGGCTATGCACAGTGATCATTCACTGCATGCTGCTTATCTCAACCTGGCCAAGGCTTTTGATTCTGTCTCCCATGCTGGTGTTCTAGAAGAATTAGACAAGCATAATGTAAATCCATACATTGTCTACTGGAATGTAAAACTGGCAATCCAACATATCCCAAGTTGTGAAAATGGCTGGGTCCCTATCTGAATGTAAATTTGTAACTGGTGGGGTGCCAAAGACATCAGTTCCGGGCAATCTCTTGTTTAGTATTTATTTTGCAGACATCCATGCCAATATCTCAAGCATGGTTGATCAAGTTTGCTGATGACTGCAAATAGGGCACTGTTATCCATTCATCCAGTGATACAAAATGGTTCTATCAAGGACCAGAATTGCACACACATGGTTTATCAAAAACAGTCTCTAGCTAAATGAGAAAAATGCAACATAGTAATGTTTGGTAGAAAGTCTGTTACCACATCATATGTCATAGATTGCACTCCTCTTCAGACAGATACAGTCATAAGAGACCTAAGTAATTATGTGGATAATGATAATTTTATTATCATGTCTCTGCCACAATCAGGAAATCATATGTGGGCCAGTTCATTTCTAAAGGAATATCTTCAAGATCCCAAAATGCCATACTACCATTGTGCCCCTTTTGGTATATACAAATCCAAACATATAGCTCAGCTAGACAACCCACAAACCTTTGCAGCCAAAAGGTCTTAAATCCATCAACTATCCCAGTAAATTAGTATGACTCTCCTTATGCTCAGAGGCCTACAGGTTGCTATAAGATGACCAGTGTCTTGTTTTTTGAGCCATGAAAGATCCTGTCCTGTTTGACTTCCTATGCCTTCATAAAACCAGTAGGTCTACAAATATCTGCACTGAGGACTTAAATCTACAACAACGAATAAACAAGACTCACTGGACAGATATAGTCTTAATTCAAAGTATTCCGAGCCTATGGAATAAGTTACCACTACTGGTCAAATAAAGTACTACTTTAGCTACTTTAAGGCTAGTCTTGAAGAATGGATGGAGAGACATGAGTTTGCATGATTAAATGTTTCAAAAACGGTGGCAAGAATTTTATGTTTGTCTACTTAAAGAAGTATATGGCTAGACATTTTATGGTCCTCGTGACCGCCTGCTTAGTATATGCCTGTGTTTCAACAGTTTGTATAAACCCCCTACATATGAAAGCAATTCTTATTCATTTTAACTATGCCTTTTTTGATCTTAAGAAGCAGTTTTATATATATTTGATTGAGTTATGTAAAGCAGTTCAACTTAACATTGACTGCTGTGTCAGTAAAAAAAAGGCAATAACTTTCTACCAAGATGCCTATATTTAGCAGCTACCTCCCTTTCATTTAAAATCCAAGACTGACTATCCATACTTCACAATGATTGCCTGAACTTGTTAAGATTTTTCTGTCTCAGAAAAAAAAATGGGCATAGATAATGAATTATTAATACTGTCCTTGAGATGCACATTGTATGAGTTTATTTTTTCCCTTCTCTTTTCACAAGTCCATCACTGTGCTAAGGTCTTTCTACTGTGTCTTACAGTGGCTCAGAAGTGGCAAGCTAATACTGAAGGATGCTGCAGAAGGCATGAGTGCCTTTCATAGAAGCAGGTTGCATCCTCCATGTGTATATTGCACTGTATATCTTTCACAGTATGTATAAGATATGTATGCACTGTATTCTCTTTTTTCCCTTTCTTCTTCAAATCTATTTGTGGCAGTGAAGCAGCCATGGTAACCACAGTCTGTACTCTCCAGCATCTCTGCTGTTGGGTTGCTAGTAGTCAACAGCTCTGTCTGTCTCCAGGGAGATGGAGGGTACCCTGCAGAAAGCAACGTAGATGGCTCATCTCTGGACTCTACTCAGAAGGAGATTGGAGGCTCCTCCTTTGATAGTGGCCTGGCAGGGTCCCCTGTGCTTTTCGAGCATCAGATGAAAAGGCTGGTGATATATGAATGGCAATGACAGCTAGATACCCT
Organism: Protopterus annectens; assembly: GCF_019279795.1. Lineage (NCBI taxonomy): Eukaryota > Metazoa > Chordata > Ceratodontiformes > Protopteridae > Protopterus > Protopterus annectens. Next base: position 994,307,484 of record NC_056745.1, on the reverse strand, counting down.
CCTGATAACCATGAAGTAATTCCTGGAATGATTAGATGATTCTCTCAACAAGTAGACCTAAGCATCAGGCCACCAGAGGTACAGTCCACACATGACATCACTCATTGAGGTGACTGATGTCTGTATGTGCTGCACACTGAGTTATTCTGGCATCTACCATATACTCTGTTTTAGACCCCCTTCCACCCATGTGTTACCCTATCTTGTGTGTCATTCCTCATGCCTTCTTCATTGTCCAGTCCTCTGTATCACTAGTTCTCTACTCTATGTTAGTCTGCATAAATCAAATATAGTAAGTACTTCTTTTCTGTAGCTGCCAGCATTATGCGAGGCATGATGCATATTTAAGCATTTGCAGGTCATGTTATACTACAGAATGCTTGATACTTAATACAGCACACCTGTGAGGTGCTTGACTGTGTACCACAGCCCTAGTCTTTTATAAATCAGTGTCTAGAACTTGCTTGGGTAAAAAAAAAACTGCTTTTGCTGTCACTTAGCATGCTGTTTTTCCTATAGAAAACAGTTGTTTAAATCCTTAAAATCTTTTATTTAACTTCTACTCTTTCATGACCTTCATCAACACAGTAGGTAAGCCATGATATATAGACATTAATTGACTGAATAAAAAGTATTCTTTTAGTAGAAGAGTGGAGTCACAATTACGTTGTTATAGTACTTTGCACCATTTTATACTTCTGTTAAGATGTGTTCAGCCTCAAGTAAGTTATTAAATGGACCATGTTTACACAGAAAAAAGACCATTAGTTTAATGCAGTAATTAGAGCGTCTTTGGTAGTTACTGTCAATTATTATTTCCATAATTGCTTTCCTAAGAAAAGCAGCAGCATTTAAGTTACTCCATTTGAAAATGCAAAATATTTTCACATTTGCATTATTATTTACAAAACAATGGGGCATGCATACTGTCATGCATGAACCTAGAATTTTCAAGATGAGCAGAATTTTTTTTTGCAATAAATTTGAAACCAGTTGACATGTTGTACTTTTAATCACTTTACAGAATTAATTATCAGGCTTAAAATGCTGGCCTAATAGCACATCTACATATATGCACTCATTTTATTAACTCAGGAATGGTAAAATGGTAAAGAATTTTATTCAGATTTAAGTATTATTGTCTTTATTATTCTATTATTACTGATCATGATTTAGGGCTTTTTAATGTACACTGATGCAAAGACTTAAGTAGCCACATGCATTAAAGATAAAGTTTGGAGGAGTTACAGCTCACAGGACCACATTTTTAGTTAATCTAGTTAAACTGTTATTGATTTACTTGACAACTTAACCTATATTCAAACGTTCTTCTATTTTTTACATGCAATATTTACAATCCAAAGTCTAGGTAAAGGAGATTTGTTTCCTGATAGAGCATTCTGCTTACATAGCAATATACACTTCCTTGCCTAACTTTATATTCTTATCCTTGCAAACTAAGAGATCATATTATATTTTTACTCACAGATCAGTTTTATCTCTTTATTTAATTTAATTTTGCATTATGGTACCAAGGTAAAGATGTTTTAGTAACCTGGCAAATATGGCCTACACCCTGGAAAAATCCCACTCCTCGATGTTATATTCATTATAGGGACCATGCATTTTTATAATAAACTTGTGTCTTTAGACTTTTTCCCAGTTAGGGGTCGCCACAGCGGAACTCCGGTCCGCTAATGATTGGTAGTTGATTTTTACATGCCGAGTTACCAGCCCTGATGTACAACCTTCAACGAAGGTACGCCCATTCACGCATGTCTCCACGCAGAAGATGCTCTAGCTGAGAATCAAACCGGACAACGTCTTACTGTGAGGCAACAATGCTACCGCAGCACCACCACCATGGAGTGCATTTTTCTAATAAACTAAACATGCAAAAGGATGGGCAGTATGAAAGCAACACTTGACATGTCATGTGACTAATGATATGAAAACGTTTGGAGGGTTGTTCTCTGAAGCAATGTCTGGTGAGTGTAAACATAATTACAGACCAAAGTTTTGTGTGATTCCATGAAATGACAACCCATGGTAGAGCAGTTCTTCTGCCATCTTCCTTGTGAGGGCTGGGTATATGCTCCAGCTTTCCACAGACTCTGAAGCAGATTAAGGATTTAACTGGAGAGTGAATGGACAAATGAATGGATTTCAAAAATAGACTTTCCGTAGCACTAGCCATGTGCACAAAGATTAGAAAGAAAGACTTAAATAGATGCCTCTGTTATAAACTACTACATCTGGTTGAATGTATGAAGGAAGTAGGCCTTAAACAGAGATGATGCAATGATTCTGACAGCTGCAGACAGAAAATGTAGAACTGGATAAAAGATGAAAAAGCAAGTTCTGACTAGAATGTGAATGTATGAAAGGAGGACCAGACTTCTTTGTTAATTTATTGAGGTGTGATAAAAGAAAAAGCCAGATGGTGTGTAAGATATGCATAAAGATGGAGTGTGCAATTTAAATGAGAATAATACAGAATTATCACAAAAAGAAATTAGAGTTTGAAAATATACAGAGCACATCTAAGGAAAATATGACAAAGCAAATGTGAAAAAGAATACATTTTTTAGATGTGAACATACTTATTAAATACATCTAAGAAATAATTTGCAATTTATCCTGAGTGAAATAACACCAATCTGTTTGTGCAATAGGTATTATTAAATTCCCCAAGTGGCATTTATTTTGAAGGTATTAAATTGTGGTATGATAAATGTTCAAACTGTACTTATAAAAGCAAAATGTGTGTTTCTCTGTAAACGGAGGGAAAAAAATTAAAAATGGCTGTTGAGATTCATTCTGTCATGTTAAGTTAGATGCATTTCATTCCACTTGTGTAGATTGTGACTAAGTTACTTAGCCAGACTAGATTCCAACTCTAAGTTGATTCTAAAAAGAAGCAATTATGCCTAATGGGTCTTACTAGCTTAAAAATAAGTCAAAACAGTGGCTTTGTTTTCAGGGGAGTTCATCTTTGTCCTCATTGTCAGGTTTCTGACTTAGAAGGAATTATATTTAACAAACTAATGACTTAAAATGCATGACATAAGATTCTTAATATCATTAAGGAAGCAATATCTCCACTCTGAAATTCTATCTTCATATTTTTTTTAACTTCTAATCATCAGCAGCAAGGAATAAAATAAATAAATGATTAGTCAATAAACAACTCTAAAATACTTTTAAACAATGTAGCTATTTTCTGAAGAAACATTGAATTTCAATGTTTATTTGCTGTCAGTGGTAAGTAAAATATTGTAAAAAAGGCATCCCAAGTAAAGCAAGAAAATATAGAATGGTTTTGAGAAACAGGTCTTGAGATTTCTGCTTTTCTTGAGACATGTTGTGATGACTTTCCATTTCTGCAACTTATCTGTCTACCACATTTGGGATTTATTTTAAATGCACATGCTGGAGCAATTATATTACTGGAGATCATAGTTAAGCTATTTTCTTTCATGTAACTAACATATCAATAACTGAAACTGTGACCAGGTAACCTACTTTTTTCTTCCTAATACATGTATCATTCCTGAGTGGAAAATAACCTTTTAGTACCCTTTATATTAAGAATGTCAAAAATAAGAGCACATTTCTGCAACTTATTTATCTACCATATTTGGGATTTATTTTAAATGCACGTGCTGGGACAATTATATTATTGGAGTCCATAGTTAAGCCACTTTCTTTCACTTTACCAATATATCAATAATTGAAGCTGTGACCAGGTAACCTGCTTTTTCTTCCTAATGTAAGTATCATTCTTGAGAAGAAAATAATTGTTTAGTAGCCTTTATATTAAGTATGTCAAAAGGAAGAGAAAACCTATCATTACCAAAATCCTGAAAGTCAAAACTATTGATCTCTCCCAAGGCCATCAGTACAAAACTATTTCCACAGTGAAAAAGCTGCTAAAACAAGTTGCCTCAGAACACACCTTATTAATTTTCCCATGAAAAGGGATAATAATTTAATTTTAATGATGAAGGTGTTAGTTGTTTTGAATTAATCATAAAAAAAAATTGTAAATGTCTACCTCAATTACTAAAGAACTGTAGTTAGATGTTCATGAACGATTAAATTTCATTACATATCCATTGGAAAAAAAAAGAAACGGATCCCTTGTACCAACAATTTGTGATCTTTAAAATAATGTTAAAGAAGTTAAGAATACATTTACTACCTTCAAACAATGCTTTAGTGAATTTGATTCTAGATTGCCTGTTGTACAAACAATACAACATAATTACGGTAATATGACTAAAAAGCTAAACTTTGCATGCAGAGAACCTGAACTGCTCAAAGCAGCTGCTCACCTACAAGAAATATTTTTATCTGTGGATTAGGGGAAGAATATATCCGAGAGAATCTCAAACAGGAGTTAAATATGTATTTGCCTAAGTGAAAGGTCCAACATCAGCCTTTCCTTCCCTTTATATATACCTGACCATGTGCATAGGTAACTGTCTCAACTACAACTGTATGACCTACCTCCACAAGCAGTGAGATTGATAAACACTTCCGATGCATTTACTTTGAGACTGGTTGCAAAAATGTTGAGTCCTATCTCATGGAATATCTTTAAATTGAAAACTGATCTTGATCTACCTCAAGAAGTAAGATAAATGAGAATGAAGATGGCTCCATTCAAAATCTAATCCAAACAGACACTCATTTTAAAAAGGCTTAACCTGCACCAGTGACATTTTCATGGGATAGATGTAAATATAAGGCACAAAATCATAACCAAACGTTAGAAATATGTAATATGTTGTTCTAATACTTATAACTAGTAGGATTCCCTGTGACTACTCCGTCAGTTTTTTATCCATTGATCTGAAATTGACTTTCAAAGTGTGATTAGTCAGCAGTGAGAGCAAATAGTTCTAAAAGGGATATGTATTATAAAGAAATGTAGAAATCATGATTATAAAACATTAATTCAAGGGCACGTGTAAGATATGTTCTAACCATTCATTGCTATTGCCATCTATCTGAACTACCACTGTGATTCTGATTTATTGAAACATACTAAACACTTGAAACTATAACTTCAAGCACCTGAAAACAGAACTCTTTTGATTCCTTTTAAGAACAGTTGTATTAGAAATGAATTATGTTTTTTCTTTGAACAACTTACAAATACTATGGTATAGTGAGTTAGACTGTAATGCTTTATTGCTTTATCTGGCATTCTTGAATGCTATACAGCATGGTGCAAAGGATATCTGTCATTTGCCAGAGGCTAATCTTAAGCAAGAATCACACAGTCAGTATATTATTTAAGATGATATGTAAGAGTCTTTCACTAAGTGTTTTCACTTTACATATGCCTCTGAACTCCTTCAATAACAAGAAGCCTCACTGAGGGGTCTGTGCTATCTATAATTAGATATTCAGTAAATGGGTTCATATGTTCATAGGTTTTTTTCTAGACTAATGACCACCTGGGCCCTTACAAGCTTAGACGCACACCTTAAACTAATTGTGTTCCCAATGATCACAGGCCTCTATATGGGGGAGGGTTAGTTAGGATACCATGCTTCCTATTTACGGCCTCTGTCCATAAGGGACATGAGAGCCAGACTGGGAAGCAAATTTGATTTCCCATCCAATTGTCAAGATTTTGTTTGAGTAGGGCCAGGGATGAACTCTGGTTTACATGGATGGGGAGCCTACTTCATGATGTGACGTTTCTTTCTAAAACTTAACAAGATTGGCAGTATCAGTATAACAACATTTGATGCTGAGTGCCATCTAGTCGTCTGAGCTAACATGTGACAAACAATGCCAATAGTATGTTACTATATATACGTAAAAGGATGCTCTGATAAATATTGGACATTGAATGAATAACAAGAATTAACTCACATTAGTCATGTAATTTTAAGATGGTCTAGAAGAAATATTGTCAAACTATTAAGAGAAATGTTTATCATTGGCAATATATCTTCACAGAGTTATTAGTTTTAAAGGCGGTGCTGCCTGCAGTGGTGGCAAACAATGATGTCCCTATTGGCTGCTAAGTCTACTAAATATTCAATTTTATAACATGTTGGACAACAGTCTACTGTCTGATGTTAGATGGGCATTATTTAGCATTATATTAAGACTGATTATGATTAATAAAGTTTCTCATCTAAAGAAATGCAAAACTAAATTGGATAAAAACTTAGTGGAAAAATGATGATTCATAATACTCAGGTCTAAGTTTCAGTTCTAAGTGAATTAAAATCTCTGTAATCTACCATTCAATCCATTTCTAAGACAATAATTTCTACTAGTCATGTTGAATGTCCCAGGCTCCCCTTTATTTTTCTGGTAAGTATCCTAAAACTTCAACATAATTCCAGTAATATTACTGCTCTTACTGAATACGTCACTGTATCATAAACCACAAAAAATACAAAAAATACTTCTAGCATTCTGTACTGCTTATACTGTAAGACAATAATACAATAACACAATAACACAGTAACTACTACCATGGGCAGCAGTGGGCTATGTGTACAACTCTTTAAGTTAGTACAGCCTTGCAGTTTGTGCATTTGTGACATAACTTACAGCAGGAAAAATTAGTGTGCAGAAATGTGTTCTAAGCATAATACATATGTACATTCTGAATTACATTGCTCATTACTAATTGCTAACATCACTATTTCTCACTGTGGACATTCATAACTGTGCTTCTAATAGCTCTGTGTTCATATAGGTAATAAATTAGTGTAGGCTTCATAATCCTACCATGCATTGAGCCATAGGACCCCCCCCCAGGGAATTTTGGATGTTGCCTTCCTGTTATGTACCAATAATATACAGGTGAAGCTGCCTTACCTAGTACCTGCTAACATATGAGTATAAAGCCTGTGATAAATAGTACATGCTCTTTAAATAATTCATACATTCTGCTCAGTATAACACAAGGACACACAAGCCATAACACTGTGCACTGTTCAATGCAAGAATCTGTCCCTAACACTTTTTATTCTGAGTATAACTGGATGATGCATAGTGTCAACCTACCTACTCCCACATTACAGAGTGCACTTTCTTCTGGGCAATGATCAGCGCACCATTCCTCTTACACTGTACCAAACTAACTGCATATAAGCAGATCTGAAATTTCTTACATGATGGATATCTATCAGTACTGCAGCTGTACTTCATTTGTTTCTCATTGTGGAGAGCATTTCCGAATCATACACTCTGTGTAATGATTATGTTATTTTACTATTAATTTCTTTGATCTAGAATAAGGGAGAAAGCTGAAAATAATGCTGGTCGAATGCCCAAAAAGTGGTACAATTTGTAAATATTACTTTAATTCACATAATAAGTCAATACAAATATGTGTTCTGCATGAACATTCTAATCTCTGATATTGATGGCTGAATGTAATCCTCAGATTTATCAGAAAATTAAAAGCTTTGAGGGACAGAGAAAACTATGAGGAAAAATCAGAAATGCTCTGCAAAATCAGGGATAGTTGAGAGTTATGAATTGAATTCTTCTACTGTATTAGATTCCATCATAACCCACGTTTATGCTGAATAAGATGCCTTAATGTGTACCACACTTACTGACACTAATACACTGGCATATGCAGATCTAAGCATGAAATACTCATAATTAAGATGGAAAATCTGCTGATGCCTTTTCATGGCCCCTGGCAGTAAAGGAAATGCCTAAAGCTATAATCTACCCCAGAACAGTAAGAAATGTTTACTATTAAATGACTCCTGTACAAGGAATTATCTTGTAATAGCAAAATTTATATGTGATGCATATAAACAATGCCTAGATTGTGTAGGAGGCATGGTATAACCATGAGGGTGGTAAATAGAAATTATACAATGATTGGCTATTCATATTCAAAAGCAAGCATGCTGATTGGTCAGTCTAACTGCGTTCCCATTGTAAATCCAGGAATATACTAACGGGAAAAGGTACGGTCGCCCGGACTTTTTCCCATTAGTATATCTCGTAATTTTTTTTACATTTCTTTTCTTTTTTTTTTTTAAACAAAAAGGAAAATGGAAGACCTGAAATGAATGAGGGAGACGGCGCAGACAAAAATAAAAGGATAATCAGGTACGTTCTGCAAACCTAAAGAAACTTACCTGGTTATCCTTTTATTTTGTCTGTTCTGTCTCTCCTGAATGCAAGAAGTCTCCAGGTTTCTTTCTTTTCTTCAAAATAAATAAAAAAATAAAAGACAATGAAAATCTTACTTTGTCTGTTGCTATGTTTGCACAGCACAGATGTACTGTATAATTGTGGGAACACAAGTCCCATACGCATGCACAGTACATAAAAAACCCAGGATACCTTCAAAATGCAGAAGGGCAGCACAGAGGCATTATACAAAGACATTATTTAAGAAAAGTAAGTATTTTTTTAAAAATAATGTTATTGTATAATAGCAATAACCCATGGCTCAGTGTGGGCAATGCTGGATTTACCCTTACCCAGCTGTGGGTTATTGCTTAATGAAATTATAAAAATGATGATGCATAAGAGCAGCTGGCAATTGTTGTGGCCACAGACATGCAGTATGTAAGATGGCAAATACAAAGACAGCAGTGACTTAAACATGTACCAGAAGAAGAAAGACACTCTTCTCACTAACACAAACAGTGGCAGGGAGGCGGAACTGTGAGCAATCGCATCCAGAGGTGACTGAGCCAATCAGGGATTTTAAACCTTATTATTGTTTCATCATAGCAGGGAAGTTTTATGTACTATGGAGTAACTATTGAAGAAAAAATGACTTTCCTGCTAGTAACAACCTGAGTAGAATATGAAAGATGTACTGTTCACCATTAATCATAATGGATTTTTAACATATGGCCATTGCAAATATTAAGAAGGCATTCCATGGAGTGATTTACCATATTAATTTTTATTCGTACTGAATTATATGCAAACAAATCCAGAGTTATGCAATTATCTCCACATACTTAGCTGACATGGTATTAGCCATGCTGTACTACCACGTTCTGATAGTAAGTTTCCTGCCAGGGATGTTATTTACAATGCGTTTGAACAGCAGCTCTTTGGCTATACTTTGATGCAAATTTTATAAACAGTAGATGAGGCCAGAGGCAATAACAATAGATGCCACCATCTCCTTTACAACTCCCCTACTCTGTCTCATTCCCTCCCACCCCCTTACCTTGCATCTAAAGATGGAAAGAACAGGTGGAGATAGCAATGTGCCAATCATTGCTGGCCCACTCAATGATGACCTTTCTTCTTAGACATTAACCATAATTGCATCATCATAACAAACCACTTCTACTGAATTCACTCTTTTTTTTTATAAGCAACATAGAAACTCACTCTTCTGTGTTCTTTTCAGCATTTAACCCCTCCCTAGCATCTCACCCTTTGTTCTTTTCTGTAATACTCACTCCATGCTTTATTTATCCACTCCCCTTACACCCAGTTAGAAGTTAGCTGCATTGCATCCATCTCCAGTCATCTCATTTATCTTTCCGCCCATCCCACCCCAGTTCCCTGACACACACTCTTATAGTGGAAGATGCCCATCCATTTTTATTCACACAGTAAACACCACTTAAACAAACACTGTTTCCCCCTAAAGCTCTAGATCTTAAATCCTGTACAGTTCCTTTACACTAAGAATTACTATAACCATGACTTACATTTACATTCTCCTGCTCATATCAATTATTTTCCTTCAACCATCACACAAAAACCCACAGTAGTTACCTGACTGCCACTCCCTTGATATATCATCCTGCATTTACACCCACATACATACTACCTACTCATACCCCATTAAACATCCATATCACATGATACCCATACCAACACCCAACTCACTTACATCAAACATATCCGGATCCTAGTATCTCATCATCTCTAAATTTGGTAGAAAACCCCAATTATACCCAAAAGTACACTTTCCAAAAGCACTACTCAAATTCACTCCCAATGTCTCTGTATTTCTGCTAAGAGGCAACACTGAGCCCAATCCAGGACTGCTTAAGAATAATGTTTCAATTCAAACCATAAACAGTGTCTTCTTTTAACACTCACAACATCAAGAACGATTCCAACCAAATCAATGTCTTTACCATACAACATAATCTTAATAATATAGCTATTACAGAAATATGGCTGAAATCTGACATTCCTATTATTCACTACCTCATACCAAACTATCATACCTACAAGATGACAGACCAGGCAAAAAACCTGGGGGAGGAGCATTAATTCTCTTCAGAGACCACCTTAACCCCACAATTGTTGCACAAGCTAACAGCAACTCAGCATCAGATCCTAACTGTATCCTTTTAAAATTTCTAGCAAACAACCAAAAACCCCATGCTATAGCCAAGCATACCTACCTCCACCTGTCTCACAGCCAAAATTCAATAGCCTTTTCCAACAAATAGATGCCAAGGTTCCAAAAACTGTACTTATCGTTCTTGGAGACTTCAGTCTTAATTACTTAGGATCAGAAGCCATTGATATATCTGAACTGTGGCCAGCTTATGTCTTACTCAAATCGGCCCCTAAACTACTGGACCAAACCTTCAATACAAAAGGCACACCTTACTAGATCTTGTAATAACTAATAATCCTACAATGGTATCTAACCTCACCAAATAGGCACCCTCCTTCAGTGATCACTACCCCATAACCTTCTCAGCACATAGTATAACACTAAATATAAACCCAAACGTATCACCTTCAGACCTAAATCTGGTCAAAGTATCACAATTTAAAAAAAAACACCTTGTCACCCTTCATTGATCTCACTTACTTTCCATAAAAGACCACAATGAAGCAACTAACGGACTTTCGAATACTCTACTGCATTTGCAAAAGGAATTCTTTCCCTTAGTACAAAGGCTACTTCAACCTCATAAAAATGACTGGGTATTTAATTAACTCAAACACTTCCTTATATTATGTGATAAAGCATGGCACAATTGGAAATGCAACCCCTCCACATAATCCCAAATGTACTCTACAGTGCAACCTAGCCAAGCAATCCGTCTGCAGACACAAAAACGAGCACTACCAAAACTAACAAATTTCACTTTTAGCCAAACGTAAAAGATTCTGTAGAGAAATCAACCTGAAAAAATGCAACACAAATCCATTCTCTGAACCCCTCCAACACTGCCACATACAAACTCTCATACAATGACTTCCTCAATGAGTTCAGCAACCTGATTCACATCACATTAAAAACCTACCACACCCACAGCCACCCTCTTCCTCCTTTGCATTCTACTATTTCACTTTAAAAAGATTAGAACCAAAGAAAGTGGAACTCAACTGGGCCAAACACAAACAGATACTTCCCCTCAATCAGATAACCTAGCCCCTTACATCAATCGTTTGCAGTCTCTGCTTTACTAATAAGATCATGCCTCAGATTTGGAAAACAGCAATAATCACCTTTGCTCTCCTACTTTTGACACAGTAGAAGAGTCTATGTGTGTTCTGTTCAAGCAGCTTTATTATATACAGACACATTATAATAGAAGTTTGTTGACTTTAACTTAAGTAACTTATATATAAACTAACAACTACAATTATATATGCTCACTCTCTGGCTGTACTCTGAAATGGCACTGGAAAGAGCACATGCCTGGTATTTATATGTACAAGTTCAGTCCTTGATATGCTTCTTAAAGATACAGCACATACACTCTGATCTACATCCTTCCTCTTTAAGAAATAGATCATGCAACATTATGAATCTATTTGGCATGTGAATAATACAAGTAGTTCTTTGTCATGCAATTATCCAAGACTAGGTACATATATACAGTTGTGTCCATGTAGCTGTGTATTTCACACTGGGCCTGGAGATTCAACCATATCATGTGACATAAAACTGGGAATTAGGTTTAGCAACTGGAGCTGTCTCTACAGAATGTTCAACCTTGAGAATATTTGGAACATCTTCATGAATGGAAGTAGAGATTGAAACACACTCTGGGATGGGAGGAACATTTGGTTTGTTCTGAAATCTAGAGTCTGTATCACAGGAACAATGCTGCAATGATGATTCTGGTACAGGAAGAAGATGTCTGCGATTTCTCCTGTACTCCACACCCTCAGATTCTACAAGGTAGGATCTCAGCTTGGCACATATATGTGCAATTTGATCAATCTGGTTGAAACCTTTTGTTGTTTGCATTCGCACTGTCTCTCCTTCCCTCAACAGATGAAGAAATCTGCTCAATTTATCATAACTGGACTTCTGGATAGAACACTTCTTGAATAATTGAGCCTTGATGCTTCTGTTGTTCTTAGCTTTAGCCCTCAATAAACTGGAACTAATAGGTAGCGTTGTTCTGGATTGCCTGGATAAAAGTCTTTGAGCAGATGAGCCAAGTATATCATCACAGGGTATGTTTCAAAGATTAAGAAAATTCAAAAAGATATCGGTATCGCCACGCTTTGACCTTTCAAGCAATTGCTTTGCACTCTGCACTGCATGTTCAGCTGGTTCATTTGACTGTAGATATTCAGGACTGCTAGTAACATCTACAAAGTCCCATTCTCCTGCAAATTTCTGAAATAACTGACTAGTAAATTGAGTATCATTGTCAGAAACAACTTTGTGTGGACTATCATGGACTGAGAAATGATGTTTCAACTTAGTAATAACAGTAGTGGATGTTAAATTAGGTAGTAAGTCAATCTCAAACCAATTCAAATAAGAGTCTATCAATACTAAATAGGGTTGAGTGTTCCACTTGAAGATATCAGTGTCTACTGTTGGCCAAGGTAGTTCAGGAACTTGAATTAGCTGAAGTGGTTCTCTTTGCAAATGTGGTTTAGTACCATTGCATACTGAACAAGAAGAAAGTATTTTATCAATGTCTTTCAATAGTGATAGCCAAAATAATAATTATCTCACTCTTCTCTTAGTGGATGCGGAACCTGGGTGACTACATTGCAAAATCTGGATATATTCTTGTAAGGTAGCAGGAACAACAATTTTAGGACCTTTTAAAAATAATGTCATCTTCCATCAACATTTCACCTTTGTAAAGAAAATAGGTTTGCACTTCAGGTGGTATACTAGATTGCTTTGACAGCCATCCAACAATAATGGAGTGATAGAGCATTTGCAAAATTGGATTAGTCTTTGTATCATCTCTCAGTTCATCGTCTAGTGGTTGAGAAATTATGCACCGCCATCATGTCAAAGTCAAAATTCTCTGCATAAAACTCTTCTGTCGAATTTCTGGGCAATCTGGATAAGGTATCAGCCAGATAAAGTAATCTACCTTTCATATAGATCATTTTGAAGTTGCACTTTTGTAATCTGAGCATCATTCTTTGTAATCTCACTGGAGCTGAATGCATAGTCTTCTTAAAAATAGTAACTAGAGGTTGATCAGTTTCAGTCTGAATAGCTTGTCTATAGATATAATCATGAAACTTGGAACATGCAAATACTATTGCCAAATGTTCTTTCTCAATTTGAACATATTGCATCTCAGTTTGGGTAAGTGTTCTAGATGCATAGGCTACTGGTCTGCCCTCTTGAAGAATAACTGTGCCAAGACCACATTTTGAAGCATCAGGACAGAGTGACTGGTTTATTTACATCATAGTATCTTAATATAGGTGGGGTGGCAATTTTCTGCTTAAGGTCTTCAAATGTTGTTCAAACCATGACCATGTAACATTTTTTTGCACATCAGCTCTCTTAAAGGTGATGTCAACTCATTGAAGTCTGGTATAAACTTGCCTAAATAGTTGCCTATGCCTAGGAAATGCTGTAAAGCTTGATTATTATCTGGTGCTGACATCTCAAGAATAGCTGTCTGCTTGGTCGGGTCTGGTCTCAAGCCAGTACTGGTAAATAAATGACCTACATATGTAACATCTGGTAGTCTGAATTCAGAGGATTGAGCTTTAAGTTTACTTGATGTGCTCTCTCTCTATAACTCTCTTTAGATTTCTGTCATGCTCTGCTTCACCATTGCCTCCAACCAATAAATCATCTACTATTATGGCACATGGATAACTTGAAAAAATTGCTCCATTGCATGCTGGAAGACTTCATTTGCAGAATTTATTCAAAATAGCATCCTTAGGAATCTGTATCTGCCAAACAGGGTACCAAAAGTGGTTAGTAATGAAGATTTACGATCAAGTATCACTTGCCAAAATGAACTTTTTGCATCCAAGACAAAAAAAAACTGTGGCATTCAATATTAGGGCTGCGACCTCTTTGACTTTGCACATTGGATGATGCGGTCTTTTCAATGCTTTGGTCAGATCTCTTGGATCAATGCATATTCTGATTTTGTCTGAGCCTTTTTTGTGAGCTGCTGCCAGAGACAACACCCATTCAGTTGGTTCTGTAATGGGACAAATTACACCTTGTTGCAACATTTTATCCAACTGAGCCTTGGCTTTATCTTGCATAGCTACTGGAACTTTTCTTGCTGGTCTAACTACTGAAGTGACCTTTGGCTCTAACTTAATGGAGCATGCAACTGGAAGTTTGCCCAGATTGTCATTGAAAACATCAACATACTCTAAGAAAATGGCTTCAGAAAAATTGGAACTAGGAGATGCACTTATGTGATGAACTTCTTTGGTATAAGAAAGCAGATTCATTCTCAAACTGTCTTTGAGACCCAATAATGACTGTACTGGTTTTCGGGCTACATAGAATAACAAGCTGTAACAGTTCTCAGCCAAATAACATGAAAGCATCACTGAGACTTTGATTTGAATTTCTTCACTTCCATAAGCAATAAGTTTTGCACTACTGGCCACATTGAGTTAATCATTATTTCTCACACTGGCAAATGTGTCCGCTGATATAACATTACACTCTGAACCAATGTCTACTTTAAGCTCTGTGGATTTACCATTGATCCGGACTGTAAAAAATACATAATTCTGTGCCAATAAATTTGCTGCATCAACTATTTCATCAATTACTGATACACCATCTACATAAAAAGTTGACTAGTTGACTGCTGTGGCTGTGCTTGATCAACTTGCTTTTTTGTGTGACCTTTCTTTACAACTGTGTGAGGTTTACTTGATTTACAAAACTTTTGAAAATGGTTCCATTTTTTACAGTTGTGACATTGCTGACCAAATGCTAAGCATTTCTCTCTTCATGATTGGCACCACAGTTGTGACAGTTAACAATAAAACTGGACTTGGGTTTTGCTAATTCACATTTGTATGGCACTGAGCACTTTGTTGATTCACCCTTGTACTGTACAGAGCATGCTTCTTTAAGTGAACTGGTCTTAGAACTTGCTGGAAAACTACGTGGTTCCCTGGTGAGCCAGCAGGGGCTGTGGCTGCATTGTGCTCAGGCCTACTTCTGTTTGCCATGTGTTGCATGCTATCTACATTTGCTCTGGAGCTTGATGAAATCATGCTCTTGTCACTTGCAAGCACTCGTGTGTTTTTCTGTAACTTCATGGATTTGACAAATCTCAATGGCTTTATTCAATGTTAAATCACTATCACGGAGCAAAATCTTTCTCACAGCAGCACTATTAAAACCACACAGTAGCCTATCCTTTATTAACTCATCTTTTAAGTCACCAAACTGACACATTTTAGTTTTGTTTTTCAGGTCAGTTATATAAGCTGCAAAAGTTTCCCCTGGTTTCTGATATCTTGTGTAAAACAAATGCCTCTCTAATGTAATATTGGCCTGGGGGTTACACATTTCCCTGAATTTGTGCTTCAAACACTCAGGGTCTTCCATTCATTCAGCCTGTACAACAATACGGCAATTTTCACCATCTCCCTCGTATACTGCTGGTGCATACACAAATGAACACTCAGTTGCACCTGACCCAGCTAGGTGTAGCAAAATGAATATCCTGCTGCATGCATCTTTATCTGAATAAGCTGCTTGTATAAAAATATCATACTCTTGTTCAACTATTCTACAATTCTCTGCAATATTTTGATCAAATACAAGTGGTAAGGGCATTCAAAATCCATCTACAATATTAACAGATACCAGTGAAGGGTTTTGCAAATAAACATGAACACATACATATGCACATATGCCAGAAATGTATGCTAGTATTTGTGACTTTGCCCAATAGCACAACAAACCTCTGTATAACTAAACTTTGTGAAATAAGTCTCTTGGGCACTGTAATACTCTTGAAATTACTGTACTGCAAGAAATCACCTTTAACATTTCAAATAACTAAATGATGCAAACAAACTGGGCAGAAGAAGCTCAGAGTCAGTGACAAAGTATTTGCACTTTGTGAATAAACAGTACACTGAAATTTCCCCAAAATGGTGATACCTTGCTAGGCAATTCTTTACAGTGCAAGAAACACTGTGTAATGGCAGCACTTTGTGAATAGACACAATGAGCACAATAAACTTTTCAAAATGGCTATGCTTTGACTGTACTTCACATAATAGTGCACTTTGCTCACAAATAACTCTTCAGAATACATGCACAGTAATAAGCACACACTGTAAGCACTTTTACACACTTTGAGATATTTTGAACAACTCTGATTATTCCCTTGATACAATACAAAGTCGTAGTTATGCCAAAAACAGCACTGTGCCAAAAAGCATGCAGTCACCTTGCTTTATTTACACTTAATGTGCCTTTTTTGTCCTTATTATATTAATTTTGCTCATTTAATCTCTTTTCATGCCCATTGTACTTTTCTTGTGCACATTTTACTCTAAACATGCCCGTTTAGCCTCAAACACAATAGTTTTGCTTTAAATATACTTGTTTTGCTTTTCTGATAATCGTTTTATCAAATATCTTAATCTTAAACATTTCACTTAGTTAATAAACCTTCTGTGCCTCCCACTTGTTTAATAATGTGGTCTGTGCCCTTGTACTGCTCTGTTCTATCTTTATTATAAAACAAGCTGTTTGTGCGTATTCTCATTACCGTTGATTTTTTACTGACTGTTTTCGTTCTTGTTTCTCTTAGTTTACCTTCACTGTTATCTCTGCACCTCATGGCTCCGAATATCATTCTGTGGAATCCCGGTTCTGACACCATGTCGCTTGCCTAATTTGGACACAATACAAGAGTGTTTGTGGGTTCTGTTCAAGCAGCTTTATTATATACTAACACATCATGATAGACGTTTACTGAATTTAACTTGAGTAACTTATATACAAACTAACTAATGGACTCATGCATGCTCAGTCTCTGTCTGAAGTCTCAAAATGGCACTGGGAACAGCACATGCCCGGTACATATATATGTGCATGTTCAGTTCTTGATAAGCTTCTTAAAGATACAGCACATACACTCTGATCTACATTCATCCCCATTCCAAAAGCATGCAAGCCAACTGATTCACAATTTCATCCTATCACAATACTTTGCACTTTAGGTAACATACTAGAAAAATGATCTATAACCAAATCACAGCTTATTATCATTGTACCTTCTTCAGTCTAGTAGGTCAGTAACCAACATGGATTCTGGTCTGGACGCAGTACTATAACAGCTATCTATTGCCGCACAGGTGACATCCTATCCAGTATGGGCAAAGGCAACGTGACACGAGTTAACTTTCTTAACTTCACAAAAGCTTTTGATTTAATTGACCATAACTTACTATTTGACAGATTAACTGAATAGGGATTAATGATGATGCTAAACCTTGGTTTGTAGACATTGTCACCAGTAGATCCTTCAGCATGAAAATCGGCACCATCACCTCTGAAACAGCTCCTCTTATTAAAGGAGTTCCTGTGGGCTCCACTTTAGCCCCTTTGCTGTTTTCCATCTTTAACAACAAACTTCTATCTGATCATCCTTAGATACCTCTAATTCTTTATGCAGATGATGTCAGCCACAGGTTAACAAAATCCCACTCTGTTATACAAATTCAGCTCCAAGTTTACCTCCAAACCCTCAACCAGTGGCTAATTGACCAAAAACGTATACCCAATCCCACCAAAACAAAAGCAATGCTATTTGGAACCAACCAATAAATAGCCAAAGCACCCAGCTTTCTTAATATTAAAGATGTTAACAATACCACCATACAAACTAACACATCCTTGAACTACATTGGCATTTGGCTAGACCAATCTTTTAACTTTCAACTACATTTGAAACATGCACAAAAAGATCAACACACTACTGTTGTAAGTAAACGAGTTATCAATTCTTTTGTCCAAGACATACTTATGTCTCACCTTGAACATGGACTACCCATTATAGCTGCAGCCTCAAAGAAAAATGCCGCCACCTTAAAAACCATCTCCAATAAAAATCTGCGAATTCATTACTAACTCCCCCAATAACGAACACCACTGCCTAACTCTCCCCAAAGCTAAATGGCTCCCAGTGCATTTCAGAGCCAACCATCCACTGGGATCACTAATTCAGAAAGCCCTTTCTCCTGAGACATTGTCCCCGCTCATTCATAAACCTTTCACCAAAATCCCTACATATTATCTCAGGGGTATGTTTCAGTCTCAAAATACCCTACTAACTCCAAAAAATAAACTCTATTGTACTGACCATGCATTTTCAATCTTAGCACCGAAGCTATGGGACTTCATTCCTCTCTGAACTCGAGAAATCCAAAAGTACTATGACTTCAGACAACAGCTCAATGAATACCTCTACACCCAAGAAAAGTGCAACTGCCCACAATATGGTCATGTTACACGGACCCTGTAGCTCTGGCACACACTGTTATCCCTACTTTCTCCTTCCTTACCTCATCCTGTCATCCTTTTTACTTTCTGCCTCTCATTCATCACACTTCCCTCTTCTCTTTGCCCCTCTCTCTCACATATCTTCTCTTCCCTCTGCATGCCTCTCTCAGCATTTTTCTGTCTTCTTCCCATGACTTCTTTCTTGCAGCTATTCTGACTTGCCTGATCTAATGTCTTTGTACCTCTTTATATAATGATATACTGCTATCACTGTAGCATAAGCCATCTCAGTCATTATCACTACATCTTATTAATAAAGCTCTGATAAGCATAATTCCAATTTTCCATCAATGTTAAGTGATTGTTAACTTTTTCTTGAAATAAATGTAGAATATTCTTGTATCTGTAAATATGTGTGTGAGTGTGTATGTATGTGTATATATATATATATATATATATATATATATATATATATATATATATATATATATATATATATATATATATATATATATATATATATATATATATATATATATATATATATATATATATATAGTCTAATCACCTAGGCTGTGCCTGCAAATGGTCCACTGAGATTAGCACACTACCCAGGTAAAAAATATTTAGAATGCTTATTCATCAACCCTAGTTCAGTGAATGCTGAAAATGCCGAACACTCGGAACAGTGATTTTTTTTCCCAGGGAAATAAATCGCTGTTCCATAAATAATAAAAAAAAAAAATTAAAACAGTATTTAATGTGGGGAGCACCCCCCCTACTTAAATATACCAACTCTGAGATCACACCACAGTGGAGGAAACGGCAAACTCCCAAAACCGGCCCAACAATTTCTTTCCCTAAGAAAAAAATTGCTGTTCTGGGTGTTTGGGATTTTCAGCGTTTGCTGAACTAGGGTTGATGAATCAGCATTTGCTTTTTTAAGCATTCGCTGATTCGATATAGATAATATATATATATATATATATATATATATATATATATATATATATATAAAGTATATATGAAACTACTTCAGTAAATCAGATGTACAGATAACCAAAATGATAATTGTCGAGATTAGAAGACAGCAAGATTAGAATAACAAAATTATACCATATCAAAACTTGTAAGCATGACATTCCTACATACCTACTGCACATGTCCTACTGATGTTGTAGGTGTCCAATACTTGCATTGCTTTCTGAAGCAACTGGGATATCACAGTTTCATAAATAAATAAAACAATAAATGCAAGCCCAGATTTTTTCTATTGCCCGTTTGTACAAGGGCACTACAACTGCACTCTTCTTTCATCTAGCACTTCTATACTAGTCAGCTTTCTATTGAAGATCACCTTCAAGGGGTCTACAAAGGAAGTAATAATTGTAACGAATAGCATATATGGCATAGGGTTTGAATCCACCTCAGAGAGGTTATACTTTAGATTTCGGGGTTAGCGAAATGGTTAAGAAGTTTACCTCACAACCAACAAGTACAGGGCTTAACTCTTACCAAGGAAAATTGACTGGGTTTAAAATGGTCTACAATGCAGCTATTCTAGCATTACCTATGAATTTATATACTGACAAAGATATCTGAGACTACCTAGAGACAGCCTATCTAATTATTGTGCTTTGTCATCCCTGAGAAAAGCCACTTCCTTCAGTACCTCCTCCTTCTCTGTCATTATGTCTGTCTGTTGTTCTCCCGATTCTTCTCTGCATCACTTTCTCTTGGCATGGTACCCTACTCTTTGTGAAGAGTAAAGCAAAACAAAACATTCATTCAGTACCACTGTTTTTTTCTGCTCATTTGCTTTCTACCATCTTTACCTTCCCACAACCTCTTTTATACCTCTTGTAGACATCTTTTTTTTTCCATAATTGTGAGCAATAGCTTTTTATATAGCCACATTGCCTTTTCCCTTTTTCTCTCCTTATTTATTCCTTACCCTTGTACATAGCCCTATACCTCCTATGCTGGTGCATTCCTATAGCCTACTTACTCCCATTATTTGCTCAAGGAGTCAGAAAGCCTTCTTGGCCATGTTCTCCACACAGCATAATCCCCTTTTCTAAAATCTCACACCATCATTTTTGATTTGTTATTCTTTCCCTTCTTCCCCTCTGTAAACCATGCAGTGTCATGATCACTGTTAGCTAATGATGATATAACTTATGCCACTAATACATCTTCGACACTGGTTACAACATCATCCAGAACACTGTCCTTTCTGGCATACAATCCTACAACATTTTGTTTAATCTCTCATGGTCCAATAAGTTAGACAACTTCAAATCTCTCACTACCTTGTAGCTCATAATATCTTAATCCACTCGTGGAAGATTCAGATCTGAAATGAGCATTAAGCTACATACTTTGTTAATCTACCAGCTGTCCCCTACTTCCTCAGCTTTTAGAATCAGGCGCTTGACCTATCTTCTACACCTAGGTGTATTGTGACTTGCCATTCATCTGTATCTGTGATGATGCATCTGATGTCCTGCTCCATGTGTGTATATATATATATATATATATATATATATATATATATATATATATATATATATATATATATATATATATACATATATATCTTTCTCTCTCTCTCTATTTATATATATATATATATATATATATATATATATATATATATTTATATATATGGGTCCACTTCACATAATCGAACATTCAAATGCTCGACTTTCATATTGTTGAGACTATGTGATCAAACATTTGAATTTTCAAAAATGTGAAAAAAAAAAAAAAACAACTAAATCAGTAATAGCAGGGGGCAAGACCCCCTGCACCCCCCACATGGGGGGCTGCACCTCCCACACCCCCCCGTTATTTAAATATACCAACTCCGAGATCGCACTGCATTGCGATAAAGGTAAATCTTCCTGTTCCGAGCTTAATGGAGATCCCCATTCAGACCATTCCAGCTTTTCAAAGTTCGATCATATGGTCTCGGCCATATGAAACTCAAGCTTTTAAAGTTCTACCAGCTGAAGGGGACTCATAAATATATATATATATATATATATATATATATATATATATATATATGTTATATATATGTGTGTATATGTATGTATATATATATATATATATATATATATATATATATATATATATATATATATATATATCTATATATATCTATATATGTATATATATATACATATATGGATCTAGGACATTTGATCGAGTGATCAAACGTCCGAATCCATAACCATCGAACACACTTTAATGAAAGTGCTTTAACTAAAAAAGTGCTTTTGTTAAAGCGTGTCAAAAAAAAAAAAAAAACACTACATTTACGTTTTTGCAGTGGGGGCTTTGCCCCGCTGAGCCCCCCATACCCTTTACTTTAATATTCTCCCTCTGAGACTGCACTACAGTGGAGAAAAGTACGGCCTCAGCAATAGGCATACTTATGCGAAAGTGCTTCTTCTGTGAAAAGCACTTTCGCGTAAGTATGCTCACGCTTAATGGATTCGGATGTTTGATCTTTTGATCAAACATCCTAGATCCATATATATATATATATATATATATATATATATATATATATATATATATATATATATATATATATATATATATATATATATATATATATATATATATATATATATATATATTGACATATAGATATATAGCTATACTTTTATGCCTATTACTTCCACATCTGTTCATCTGTTATTTTATGTTATAAGATATGTCCTGTCTTATCTAGATACTAATAAACTAATATTATAAAATATGTCCATTTAATTCAGTAGCATACCTAATGCAGGGTGAAGGGAGCAGCTGTCCCAAGCACAAATTACTAGGAGTCATGACTGGGCAGATGCTGATCAGTATTTAGTGTAATGCAAAATGCGTAGAGCTCCATACTTAGCATAAGCTGTAACAGCTGCTTGCCTCATGGGTGGTGTTCTCTGGGTGCCATTTTTAAAACTCCATTTAGCTACTAATAGCTGCTTATGTCCCTCAGCATGGTGTGTTGCCATGCCTTCGACCACTTACTTCTCTCTGCATCTGTGTTCCCTCCTCAGCTGGGACTGCTGTCCATATATATCTCCCTGTGCTCATGTGAAAGCGTCAAGAACTATCAGAAAATGAACCCTACAATTTCTAGTAACTGTAGATCTTATACTTAAGAAAAACAAAATGTTAACACATTAAGTTTGCATAAATAAGTGTCATACACTCTGCCGGGGGACACAGTTAGATGGTATTTCCTCATCTGTACCTTGATATCTTAACCATTTTTACTACTTCAGTAGGCTTTCTGTGCCTTATTGTCTTCATGAGGATTCTGGCACATACCTTTGTTTTGAAGACAGTCAATTGATTGTTTTTTTTTTTGCCTTTGGTAGCCTGAGTAGCCAGATTCTCCACTATCACATTCCAGCAGTTTAACCTATGAGGTTACTCAAAGTAAGCTCTCCCTCACTCTAGTTTTATCCGGTGCAAGTTTTATTAGGGTGGGTATGCTCCATGCACCATTTTTAAAACTCTGTTTAGCCACTAATAGCTGCTTCTATCTTTTAGTGTGGTGTGTTGTCATGTAATTGTTATTCCATTACTGTACTAAAGTTTTACTATGATAAACAGTGTGTTCATCTCAATAGGTTTGCTCCTGCCTAGATATGATATTATCAAAAGGCTCTAGTCATACATTAATTGACTGAACAAATGTTTCAGTTCAGTGTGCTAAAATCATATTATATTACTGAATCGTTGTTCATCTTAATATATTTTTGCTGCTATTGATGTTTTCTGTGCGTGCCTAATGTTAAGCAACAGACTGTCTGTAACCTAATTACCTTTTATGTGAACTCAATTTGATGTGTTTTCTGCAAACTCTGAACATAAGTTACTTAACAGATGTCTGATTGGATAAGATATTTATTTGCTTGAACTGTTATCCTGCTTAAAGAACTGTTTAAATCTGCTAATAGCACAATGAAATGTTTATTTACTGGAGATGAAGTAGGCTTCTCTGTATGTCTTAATAAATGCTTGTCGCCTTACTGTTGTTGAATTTAGGTTTACTTAAGCTAGTTTTGCCTAGCTGTAGCACTAAACAGAGGATGTGGTTCTGTGGGATGGGATGTTTTACTTTGTAATGCATCATGTATTACATGTAAGTAAGCTAGTCTCCCTACACTCTTTCTCCCCTTTAACAGCTATTTTTCCCTGTCTTTTTTTGAGTTCCTGACCACTTAGTTCTCTCTGCATCTGTGTTCCCTCCTCAGCTGGGACTTCTGTCCGTATATGTCTCCCTGTGCTCATGTGAACTTGAATTAGCTGAAGTGGTGAAAGGAATCAATAACTAACAGAAACAGGACCCTGCAATTTCTAATAAATGTAGGCCTTAAACTTACGGAAACCGAAATGTTAACACATTATGCTTGCATAAATAAGTAGTAAGTAGCACACACTCCACCAGGGACACAGATGGTATTCCCTCATTTTTACCTTGGCATCATAACCATTTTTACTTCTTCAATAAGCTTGCTGTGCCTTATTGTTTTCATGAGGATTCTGGCATATACCTTTGTTTTGTTGACAGTCAGTTGATTTTTTTTTTTTTGGCCTTTGGTGAAAAGCCAAGTTCTGCCCGACTCCGATCTCCCTCGCTATGCTTGGACTCACTCTACTTCCCTCCCCTGCCCCCAAATCCCACCCAGCCCTACATTTAATCTTGCACTCATCACTCTCCCTCAGATGTAACCACTCACAAGCTTTTCATCTTATAAACTCACCCACCCCACCCACCAAGCATACCTCTCCCCTATCTTTTTTATACTTAGCTTCTCCTCTATACTAAGCATTATATTCCGACTACTGCTAACAAAGAAACTGTCACTAGGGGTCTACACCTAAGCAAAACTATCTCTACCTTCCAGAGATATTACCACTTAAAATCTAAATCTCTCCTCACTTTCTGACACTTTCTATATATAGCCTCTACCTCTCACTATCCCAGATCTCACTATGCTCCTCCTTTACATACATCTGCTACTTCTCCTCTCTATAGCCTCTCTACTTACATCCTATCTTTCCATGTTACATCCTATACATCACCTACCATCTCCTTCCCCACTCCATTTAATAACATAGCCCGTAACTTCTACATAGCATCAAATATCTTCAACACCACTAAAACAGCATTGTTCTAATATAGATACTTGCATGTACAAACTTTAGCCCAAACACTTCACAAATATAATAGATTAATAAATAAGTATCCCATACTTCCCACATACTTAAAATCAAATATAAAACTGAGTGGGGACATCCAACCAAACTCACATCCCAACACAAATCAGCTTAGCTTAAATTTACCATACATTAAAAATGCAAAACTTGTTACTTAACCTGCTCACAATACCTCAGACTTCCTACTTCTACGTATGAACCTCAAGAGCCTTGCAATCAAAATACAAGAATTCCATGCATACCTCTCACTCTACTCTCCAGATATCGCTGTAACAGACACTTGGCTAAAACCTGAACTAAATGATAAAAAAATATTACCCCAAGGTATAATATCCATAGGCTAGGCAGACCTAATAAATGCAGTGGAGGCATAGCTATCATCTACAAAAATACTCTAAAAGTTGAACATCTAAATTCAAACCCAGCAATACTCAATAATGCGAGATGCTGCTTACTAGACTTGAAATAAACTCCAAGAAATTCATAATAATTATGGCAATTTACATTCCACCTGGAAATAATCCAAACATAATTGAGGACCTCCTACACTGGCTATCCTTAACATTTTCTGAGGAACTATAATTATGGGTGACTTTAATGCAGACTGGTTAACATATTACACAGATAGCCTCTCTAACATCATTAATTTATATGGATTCGAACAGCTGATTCTAACCCCAACCAGATTAGATAAAAAACAAATAGACATTCTATGCTTGACTGGATCTAGATTGCATCCCAGATGCTATTAGTGATCACTCACCTACCTGCTCCAAAAGCATTATATATAGACAAATTCATAACAAAAAGAGCTTTTCACCACAAACATTCATATAAACCCTGCAACAATGTGACTGGACTCCAGTATTAACACTCCCACTCGACACAGCAGTAACTTACTTTTACAGTTCATTTTTAAATATACTGAATAGACATTTACCCCCAAGAACTATAAAAGTAAAAGCAAAATACGTCCCCTGGCTTACCAAAGAAACCAAACTGCTTCTAATAATCATGGATAAAGCGTGGGCTTATTATCAGTCCAATAAAAAACAGACCACCCATGATTTTTATCAGCAACTCAGAAAGAAAGATAAGAATCAGATTAAAAATGATAAAAAGATCTATTACATACCCAACAAAAATACAAAAATAACCCCCAAAAATTCTGGGAGTTTATAAATCAGTTACTGCAATCTGGCCAAACTGCAACTCCAACTCCAGCTAATAGAAATACTTCTGACAGCATAGCCGCTCAGTTCAATACTTACTTCATAAACTCCATCTTAAACTTAACTAAAACCTCCTGTAATACATCTCTAACCATTCCCTTAGATTCTAATTCATCCTCAAAAAGCTCTCCTTTTCCCTCACCTCCATTCAAACCAAAGAAAAGATGTTACATAAACTTAAACCTACTTCCCTTGCTGCTGAACATTTACCCTCTGAATACCTTAGGATAGCTGCTAGTGTAGTAGCCTATCCTGTCTCCATTGTGATCAATTGTAAATCCATAACTGAACAGTACATCCCTAAAATTTGGAAAATTTCTTATATCAAGTCCTCTTTATAAAGGCATGAACACTACAGACATATTTAATTACAGACCAATTGCAATATTATCTCCTCTATCCAAAATTCTAGAAAAATGTTTTAATTCCAAGCTCTTAACCTACCTATTATCCCACTAGTACCTAACATGTTTTCTGACCTAACCACAGTACTGCAACTGCTCTCCTAAGTTTCACAAATACCCTTAACCAATTAGGAAACAATGGCCAATTAGTCTCCTCAAAATTCCTAGATATGCTAAAAGCACTTGACATAGTGTCTCATCAAAAACTACTAGATGAACTTCTATCTCTTAAAATAAGTAACTTTGTCCTTACATAGTTCCACAATGACTTAACAGACCATAAACAAGCTGTAAAATGGAAATGTGAACTATCTCCACTATCTGTCACAGTAGGAATGCCACAGGGTTCTCTCCTTGGCTGTCTCTTATCCAGCATCTTTATCAACAAGTTGAATACTTCTACTAATGTTTCCACAGTCATACAATATGCTGATGCCTACACAGTCATCTGTGCAGGCTCCTCATTCACTAAACTGCAAGAAATAACCCAGCTTTCTTTCACAGAAGTAGAGCCGTGGCTTTCTAACTCACAGTTAATCCTAAATCCTAAAAAAAGAAAAGCTGATGGTCTTCTCTAACAACAAAACACAAGACCTACAAACCCCCTTCCAAATATATTCATCTGACAAGACTAAGCTAGAACCTGTATCTCACACTAAGATACTCAGAGTAACAATAGATAAAAACATGAAATTTGACATTCATCTATCTCTAACCATAAAACAGTTTGCATTAAACTAGGCTGTCTATACAGAATTAAACTATACCTCATTGACACCACAGGACAGCAGATTGCTACAGCTCATCTGGTCTCACATTC
Organism: Protopterus annectens; assembly: GCF_019279795.1. Taxonomy (NCBI): domain Eukaryota; kingdom Metazoa; phylum Chordata; order Ceratodontiformes; family Protopteridae; genus Protopterus; species Protopterus annectens. Next base: position 994,280,103 of record NC_056745.1, on the reverse strand, counting down.
TTTATGCCTCTGCCATTTTCACCAACCTGAAAAAAAACAATCTGTCAAAACTAGAAGCATGCTATAATAAAATTGCCAAATTTGCCACAAATTCCCCATTTAGATCCTATCACTATAGTGCTTTAAACCAACTACATTGGTTGAATTACCCAATCTTCTAACATACACTCAACTTACAATGGCCCATGGCATAATATACCAGCAAGAAAAATGTCCAGCAGTCTGCAGCGTAATTCAGTCACTAACAAAAGACAACTGAGATCTTCCAATAAATTTATTTTAGAAGTCACTGAAGCAAACAATTGCTATGGTGATTCTCTCTATTCAAATAAAATTACTAGAACCAATTCTCCAATGTATTTCCATCTACCATCTTCTGTGTCCCCTTTTACATTCTTCAACTGCCTCATCATCTACCCACTCTTCTTCTGTTATCTTCTCCTCCAAATCCCTCTTCGTTTAAAGTTACAATCACAGAACTGTATCGTTCCAACTTAACATTAACAACTGCTAGCCATTCTGAGGCTAAGAAGGGGCCTGACTATAAGATAAAGCTGGCCTGTCGGCTAGGTCTTACCCATCTTCCTTCCAGATCCAAGCTATTCTCCTTTGTCCATTGCCACAACCAGTCATTGTATTTCCTTATCTTCTCTTTCCTTCATGTGCTGTCTGTCACCTCCTACTTCTTCTCACTACATCCCTCAGATAACTCCATGGATTTTGTTCCCTTTCATATATGCTATGTATTCTGAGAGGTCATTGGTGTCTGCTTGCAGCACAGCATGCATTAAATCCTGTCTCCTTGTTAATCATTTTGGTCATCTCCTCTCATGAGTAATGCGAAGAAAATGAAAACACTGTCATCTGTGGTCTGGCAGGTGATTTGTGTATATTCTCAATTTAAATTGTATTGCATGCCAGCATGTCTAACTGCAAAAATGGAAATAAGTTTTTAAAATGTTGAGTATTTCCCTGTTTATACAAAACATTTAATGAATCTGTCAGTGTTTTGATACATTTCTAATTGCACAAGTTTGTGAGGGAGATTCTAAAGTACAAACTGTCTGTGGAGAATCAGCTGATCAGTAGGTGATATTATTAGAATGTCCCTGGTTGCTGTGTAATGATTTAAACAGATGTTTGACAGGAAAAAGAACTTTTTCAAACAGCTGATTGTTATTTTTAAAATAAGAAAGTTGAGACTGTTTATCTGGACTACAAAAGAGACTGCGGAATTCAGTTGAAGAGCAGGTAGTCAAGAGCTGCAGTCAGTTACAGTGTTGTGCAGTGGATACCCAAAAAAGGACTCACCAACACTGTAAGAAAGGAATACCCAGTGCTGAACATGGACATAAGGGAACCCTTGGGGGGCAGTATAAACCACTCCAACAGAGTACACCACTAACTGGGAAACTACTAGTCTAAGTACATAGTTAGGGATTAGATGTTTCAAGTGTAACCAGAGGGGCTACATAGCAGTCAAATGTCCATTAAGGCAAGGTGGGAAACAGAAGGTGAGGGAGCCAGTAAGTGTGGATGACAAACATCCAGTGGTAAGTTGCTTAGAAACAACTGGGATGCCAAATTATCACCAAAATATATATTCTATCTAAGTAGATGATAAACAGGTAACTGCTAAGAGGGACACAGCTTCTGGTATAACCATTGTGAGGTCTGCAGTAGTTAGAGAATCAATACTTGCTTGGGCAGTCCACTCCAGTCAAAGTGTTGGGAGGGACCCCTTTCCAAACACCTTTGGCTAGGGTTCATTTTGACTGGGGGGGGGGGGAGGAAGCAAGCAAGTAGTTGTGTTTGAGGATATTCCTGTACATGTTCTGACAGGGAATGACTTTGATGATGCAGTACCTTGTGTACATGCAGTGAAATGCAATCAGGCTTGGAGAAAGGCATGTAGTTGCGGTAGTCTGGAAGAGACCCAGAAGTATCTTATACCTGAAGCTAGGGCTGGCATGGTTGCTGTTTCAGAGAAGGTGCTATCTGGTAGCAATAAGTCTGAATGTGAGCCAGAGCTGCTGGTGGGTACAGATGGTTCCTTGGACATGGTGACGGCGAGGACAGAGGTGAGTGGTGGTACTCACAGTGACTGTGAGGTGCCATTGTCAGAAGTGACTAAACTTCCTGCAGAAGGAGAAATGGAGAAGGTCACAAAGGTAGAGTTGAGACAGGCTCAACATACAGATCTTATGTTACAAACCTTGAGGGAGATGGCTAAGGAAGCACCTGAGGCTCAAGGAAAAGGGGAGTTTGCATACTGGAACAAAGGCTTGTTGTATAGAGAGTGGAGTCCTGGAGGTGGGCTAAAAAGTGAAGTAATATGGCAGTTGGTAGTGCCTAAAGCTTGACATCTGCCACTTTTAACCATAACACATGACATTCCTTTCTCAGGTTATATGGGCATAAGACATACTAAGAGATGTATTACGCAAAATTTCTATTGGCCTGGGATTGTAAGGACTGTGGTAGGATATTACAGGACTTGTAAATAGTACCAAAAAGTTGTTTAAGCAAGGGACAAGGCTAAGGTTCTATTAATGCCTTTGACTGTTATCGAAGAGCCATTTCAGAGGGTGGCCCTGGATATTGTAGGACACGTGAGTTCTCCAAGTTCTACAGGAAATAAATACATCTTGGTGGTTGTAGACTATGCTACCAGATCTCCTGAGGCAGTGGCTCTGTCATCTATTGAGGCAGAGAAGGTGGCAAATACTTTGCTAGAAATCTTCATCAGAGTAGATTTTCCACAGGAAATATTGACTGATCAAGGTGCCAACTTCATGTCAGACCTGCTGACTTGTCTGTGGAAGCATTTTTTATTTATTTATTTTGAGATTTGTTAACCGGGTTAGTCCAACGGGCCAGTGACCCATTTTCAGTGGAGACCCGAGGAGAAAAGCTCCGATACAGACAATTTAAGGTGCATAAAATTTACAATCCGATATAAAGAAGTTTCCAATACATAATTTAATGTTAATACTACTTAACAGTCATGATTTTTTTTTTTTTTACAATGAAAAAATAGCACCAATTGCCCTTGCATAGTGAGAGCTATTGATATAGTGGGTTAAATAATAGATAGAGATATTTAGATATGAGAGAGAACTATTTACATACGTACATGTGGTGAAGTAGTAGGGTAAGTGTGCAATTTGTAGTTGGACTATGTGAAAAATGGAGGTAAACAGAGGTGGATTAGTAAATAGTGAGGATGGAGTAAAACAGTAAGGTTATGTTGGATTCATCAGTGTAGTAGGTTAAGTGGGGTCATTACAGGGGCAAGACGTGTTGTTTAGTAGGTGAGGTTTAAGGTTTTTTTTTAAGTGTTTAGGATGGGGAATGGATCTAATATGAGCAGGGAGTTTGTTCCAAGCTTAGGCTATAGTAAATTTGTAAAGTAGCTTACCAATGTTTTTGTGTGATTGGTAAGTCTCAAGTAGCTGTTAGCTAGAGGTACAGAGAGTACAATTAGGGGTGTAAGAGGATACCAAGGTGGAGAGGAAAGGGCAGGAGGAAGGTTTGTATAATGCAGAGTGTGTGATTTGAAGCTGGGATGGAATGAGTTGTTGGTGGAGCTCCAGCCAGTGGAGAGAGTTGAGATCCAGGCAGGGGTGGGAGTTGTAAGGGCAGTTAGTGACAAATCTAGCTATTTTGTGGTATATTTGTTGTAGTTTGGATAGGGTTATAGATTGTATGTTAGTTAGGATTGGGGCAGCATAGAGAAGGGATGGGAGAAGTAAAGCATGAGCTAAGGAGAGTCTATCAATAGACATTTCCCTGCGCTTTCTCCTATTAACCTGGTGATGTACACTGACAACCCTCTTTCTCTTACTTTCCAACACTCAGACTTGTGAGGGATGCACTTATATATCCAAATTGGAAGTCACACACTCTCCAGCCAAGACCAGAATAGCTGGTCAAGGGGAGAAGGTCAACACTTGCACCATACCACATGGAACACATAGCCCTCTGGAACGCCCTCAACAAAAATCTTCCCAAGCAGCAGAGACTTCCAAGGCAGAAACACACTCGACCACCACAACACAACACTAATCATGAGACACATAACTCTCTTAAACAATGTGCCACTCAACCAAAGCCCCTAAGGCAAAACAGCATGCCCAGCACACTAGTCATAGGTGACTCGATAGTGAGGCACACTGATGTCCCACTCACTAGGTTGAATAAGGAGAAAGTAACAGTCAGCTGCCTGTCAGGTGCCAGGATCTGACATGTAATGCATGCACTCAGGTCGCTCAACAATAGGTACAAATATGACTCTGTCATTGTACATGTGGGTGTGAATGACCTGAGACATACCTCCCTGGACTACATGAAAAGAGACATTTAGGAGCTCTCTGATTATGTAGCCCAGGCGGATATGACCCTAGCCCTGAGCAGCATCCTACCATCACCCAGAATGATACCACAGTACAAGCAGAAAATGATTGATTTCAACAATTGGCTAAGTTTCTGGTGTCACTCTATGGGGATCCAGTATCTGTCTGCCTGGGATGACATGACTGCAGACCTCGATGCTTTGCCAGAGATGGCCTGCATCTGTCTACCCTGGGCTTCTGGATACTAGCCAAGACTCTTGCCACCCCTATAGTGCCTTTTTTAGGTGGTGTTCCAAAGACCAAATTACCACCATAACAGCTACAAACAAATGCAATCTGAGGGTCATGTTGCTCAATGCTAGAAGTCTAAATCTCCAAATGCACTCACTCGAGGCACTCCTTAAAATGGACAGCATTGACGTTTGTGCTGTAACAGAGACCTGGTTCAAGGCAGCAAAAAGCACTCCTGCACTACCAGGCTATAACTCATTCCACACCTTTTGGCTCCAGACATTTGGACCGAAGCTCCAAAGGTAGTGTTTTTTTCCATATTCATAAAGGATGTGCACACCTCCAGACTGGTAGCCCAACACAACACATCAGAGATTCTTCATGTGCAGCTAACATTAGGTAAGACAGAGATTCAGGTCATAACCTGCTATAGGTCCCCAACCATTTCCCAAAACTCGCACTCCATGTTCCTAAGCACCCTGGAGAATATTAGGGTCCAACCTAACACTCTCTCACTAGGCAACTTCAACTACCCCTCCATTAACTGGGTAAACTACTCATGTACCAAGACACTTGCCCAATATTTCCTGGACTTCATTAATTCCAATGTCCTGGACCAGCTAGTTCGTATCCCCACTAGAGGTAGCAACATCCTTGACCTGGTCATTACTAACATGGATGTCTGTTGCTTTACATCAATAGTCAGTTCCTCCCTGCTTAGATTCGACCACAAACTAATCACCTTGGAAATCCACATCCCTCCCATCCCCCAGCAAAGGTAACCACCATGAAAAACTTCCTCAAAGCTAACTTTGGGATCCTAAAAACAGAGGTGGTTAACTTCACAGAACCCATGCAAATGGAGAATAGTTGCGTGACCACAGAATCATATACCAATGCACTGTACAAACACATACACAAATGCATGGATCTCACCATACCCAGTAGAACCAAGACACTCTCCTCCAAAAACAGGAAGCCAATCTGGTGGTCCTCTGCCATAAACAAACTCTACAACAGAAGGAGGAAACTGATGCGGAATAAGGTGAAGTCCCAAGACTGCAAAAACTCTCTTATCTGCCTCATCAAAAGGTTGAGATCCCTCATCAAATCCTCTAAAGGTAGGTATTAAGACAGAATTGCAGCAGATAGTAAAGACAACCACAAGACCTTCTATAGTTATGTAAAGAATCTCCATGGCAATACCCAGATTTGCTCTGAGCTACTACACAATGGTACCTCCTATACCGAGCCAACAAATATTTCCAGTATACTGGCTGACAAATTCAGTGCCAACTTTACTGCTCTCTCCTCCCTAAAGGACCAATCACAATACCAGTAAATTGCCAGGCACCCAGTATTTCTGCTGCACAGCTTAAAGCAGCACTGTCCAAGGCCAGGAATACAGCTTCTATGGGACCTGACAATATCCCTGGTTGTGTTCTACATGAACTACAGAGTGAACTGGCAACTCACCTGTGTGCCCTGTTCAATCACAGCCTCACCTCAGGCTTTGTCCCTGCTGAATGGCGCACTGCTACAGTCATCCCTCTCCACAAACAGGAGCGACTACAGACCTTGGGAACTATCACCCTAATGAGTCTGATATTCAAAGCTATGGAATGCATCATCGTGGACCTAATAAACAAGGCTATAGGGAGTCTCCAAACTCTGGATCCCACACAGTTTGGTTTTGTGAAGGGTAGATTATGCCTGCTCAACTTGGTTGACTTCTTTGAGTCAGTCACCAGAGCTGTGGATGAAGGCAAAGTGGTTCATACAGCCTACCTTGATCTGGCCAAGGCTTTTGATACCATTCCCCTCTCAGGAATCATAGAAAAACTCACTAAGTTTGGCATCAACCCCTATATCACTAGGTGGGTTGCAAACTGGCTCACAGATAGAACCCACAGTGTAAAAGTAGCTGACTTCAAGTATGACTGCTGATTAGCCATGAGGGGAGTCCCACAGGGTTCGGTCCTGGGTCCTCTTCTGTTTGATATTTACTTCTCTGAAGTCCAGGCCAACACAAAGGGTCTCTGACTGACAAAGTTTGCAGATGATTGCAAGTTGGGAGCTATTATTAACTCCCCAAGTGATGCTGACATCCTACAGAATGGCCTCACTGTGACCAGCGACTGGTGTCAGAACCATGGCCTTAAGCTCAATGCCAAAAAATGTGTCGTCATCCTCTTTGGTAAAAACCCGGTTCCCATGAGTTACCTCATTGATGGTAGTCCACTGAACACAGAAGGCGTTACAAGAGCTCTGGGAACACAGGTTGACAGCTACCTCTCTTTTGATCACCACATTGCCACTGTGGTCAGAAAGTCCTTCTATGTGGCACATCTCATTGCTAAGAGTTTTGCATCCAGGAAGAAAGAGATCATTTTCTCCATCTAGTCTTCCCTCATTAGGCCAGTCATAGGTTACAATGCCCCATTTGGCATGTACCTCACTAGACACCTGCAACAACTGGAAAGGCCACAAAAGTACCTCACAAATGGGATCCTAGGCCTTAAACACTTGTCCTATATGGACAGACTCAAAAAACTCCAACTATTCTCTGTCTCATATCACCTACTTAGAGGTAATCTCTGCTTGACTTACAAAGCCATGTCTGAACCAGCTCTGTTAGAAATGCTACATCTAAAGAAATCCTAATCCCTCCACACCACACACTCCAGGGATCTCAACCTCATTACCACAATTAACAGAACATGCTGGAGGGACAGGTTCATAACTCAGAGATTGCCCATGCTATGGAACAGACTTCCCATACATGTCAAGCAGAACACCTCGCTGACCCTCTTCAAGAGAAATCTTGATGAGTGGATGGGTAACAGAAAGTTCACCCTGGGGAAAACTCCAGTGACTCTACACGACAGAGGCACTGGGAACTAAGTTCGGTTGGCACTATGCCAGGGTAATGGCTAGACTTGTAAAGGCCCCAGGGCCATTAGCCTAGTACACACCTATGAACCTATGAGCCTATTAGAAATCTTCTATTTGAATACAGCAGTCCTTTGATTTTTTTTTTTTTATGTTTTGAAGGATATGCAAGTTAAATGTTAGTTTATCATCAATGATGGTACCTAGGAGCTTAGTGTGGGGTTCAGAATGAATGATGGTATTATTAGAGGAAGTAATAACAAAGGTTGATTTGTGCTGAGAGAGACAGCGCAAGGGAGAAAAAGCAGTTTAGTTTTTTTGGGGGTTTAATATGAGTTGATTATCAGACAGCCACTTTTCAATGGTTAGAAATGTGTCTTGGGTATGAGCATGAAATTCTGAGATGTTCTGAGATGTTATTGGAGAAAGAGATGAGAGGGGAATCATCAGCATATTGAATTAGGGAGGATTGGTTACAAGTTGTGGAAAGCTCATTTGTGAAAATGTTAAACAGGATGGGATCGAGGATAGAACTTTAGAGAACAACAGATGTTATAGGAAGAGAGGGGGAGCAGAAAGAGAGCCACTTGACAGATTGTAACCTGTTGGAGAGGTAACTGGTGAACCAGGACAGGGAGGGAGCTGAGAGATTGAGGTTAGCAAGTTTGGACAAAAGGATAGGATGAGAGACAGTGTCAAAGCCTTTGGAGAGAGCAAGGAAAAGACAGGATACATGTTGGTTGTTATCTCTGACCTCAGCTACAGTATGAGTGAAAGATAAGAAGGCTGTAGCTGTGCTGTGGTTTGGCCGGAAGCCATGTTGGAATTGTGTGAGAAGGTTATCTTGTAGGAGAAAGTTTATCAGCTGAGTGTGAATGCATTTTTCAAGTATTTTAGATAGAGGGGAATGGATAGCTATGGGTCTGTAGTTGGATGGGTCAGTAGAGTCCCCTCTTTTATGTAGTGGGATGGTAAAGAAGGTTTTACAGATGTTGGGAACAATAGCTTCTAGAATGGATCTATTGATAAGCAGAGATACAGGATAGGCTATGGATTTGGCAGCTAGTTTGAGGTAGGTAGATGGGAGATTCTCACAGGATGGTGGGCAGGTTTGAGCTTAAGTAAAAGTGATTTGACATAGTCAGTGGTAACAGGTTGAAAGCTGAAGAGGTTTTTGTTAGGTGGATTGGCTGGGGTAGGTGGGCTGTTTGTGTTGTGGTTAGTTTGTGTAAGTGTTTGGACAGTTTTAATGAAATAATTATTGAGAAGGTTGGCAGTTTCTAGAGGGGTGTTATTTAGGAAAGGTGATGGCGTGGAAGGGGAATCTGGCTGGAGAATTTTGTTGATGGCAGTCCAAAATGTACGTGGGTTTGATTTGTAGTTAATTTGGGGGGGGGGGGTTGTAGGACTTTCTATCATTGTTGATTTGTTTTTTGGCCTGGTCCCTTTGTTCTTTGTAGTTGTGGAAAAGGGCTAGTGATTTGGTTTTAGCCCAGGCTTTCCAAGCACTATCTCTTCTGTCTATAAAAGTGTGGGTTTCCTTAGAAAGCCAGGGGGCATAATTAGATTTGATTCTAATTCTCCTGGAGGGGGCGAGGGAGTTGAGAGTATCTAGGAAAATGTGGTTAAATTTATACACAGTAAATGTATGCATTGCAGGGTGAAACATCTAAAGATGACCCCCTACCATCCACAGACTAATGGTGTTGTGAAGAGGTTAAACTCTGCATTTAAAACTATGCTACTAGCATTTGCAAACCAGTTTAAAAGGGCAGGATTAACTACTAAACCCAGTAAGTGTCAGTTGGGTATGGCAGAGGTTATTTAATTAGGACACAGAGTGGGTAGTGGTAAAATAAGGCCAGAACTTGTCAAAGTGAAAGCTATTCAAGAGTGGCCAGTTCCTGTTACTAAGAAACAAGTGAGAGCATTTCTAGGGAAAGCAGGGTACTATATGAAATTTGTGCCCAATTACAGTGCCATTACTGCACCCCTTACTGACTTAACTAGGAAGAATAAACCGGATGAGGTAGCATGGACCACAGATTGTGAACATGCATTCCAAAAACTTAAAGAGATTTTGGGAGGACTCCCTATGTTAACCAGCCCAGATAAGAATTTATTGTACAGGTAGATGCTTCAGATTATGGGTTGAGGGCTGTAGTTAGCCAAGTTTCCACAGAAGGAGAAGAGCACTCACTGGTAACCCTGAGTTGTAGATTCCAAGCTCTAGAATATTCTTATGCAGCCATGGAGAAAGAGTGTTTGGCCATAGTGTGGGCATTGCAAAAGCTGCAGCCCTATGTTTATGAGAAAAAAATCACTGTATTCACAGATCATAACCATTTAACATGGCGTAATATGGTCAGTAAGCAAAATGCCAAGTTACTGAGGTGGACTCTAGGATTGCAAGCATATCATATAATGATACAACATTGCAATGGGCTTAATAATGCCAATGCGGATGGATCATCAAGGAGAGGAATGGCTTAATATTCCCAGATAGACCTATTTTTCTCAAGCATCAGTTGTCAAGAGTCACTTGAAAATCGTGCTTGAGTCATAAGGGGGAGAGAAATGTGAAGAAAATTAAAACATTGTCATCTGTGTTAGCATTTCTGGCAGGAGATTTGTGTATATTCTCAGATTAACTTGTATTGATTGCCAGCATGTCTAATTGTGAAAATGTAAGTACATTTTTAAAATGTTGAGTTTTTCCCTGTTTATAAAAAATGTTTAAAGAATCTATCAGTGTTTTGATATACTTCTAATTGCACATGTTTGTGAGGGAGAGTTTAAAGTACAAATTGTCTGTGGAGAATCAGCTGATCAGTAGGTGATGTCATTAGAATATTCCTTGTTGCTATGTGATTATTTGAACTGATTATTGACAGGAAAAATAACTTTTTCAAAGAGCTGATTGTGATTTTTAAAATAAGACAGTTGAGACTGTTAACCTGGGCTATAAAAGAGACTGCTGAATTCAGTTGAATAGCAGTTAGTTAAGAGTTGCAGTCAGTTGCAGTTCTGTGCAGTGGATACCTGAAAAAGGACTCACTAAAACCTGTAAGCCTGCCTTTGCCTTGCTGTTATGTTTTAGATTAGATAAGGGATAGTATTCTCTAGTTAGATTAGGAAAGTTTAGTTATTTAGAAAGAGATTTTTTTTCTAAAATGATGGACTTCTATCCTACAGTTTAATTTTACATTTCTGGTGATTGAATTCTGGTGTTTTTTGAAAGTTATTGATTTACATTTTTTAATAATCATTTTATTTGTTATTAAATGTTTTTCATTACTTTACATTGTGGCTGGACAATCAGTGTATTCTTTAGCATTTAGAGAGTGTTTATGCCTGTTTAATACTCCCCAGGTCACCTCAAATACCAAGCTGCTTCTGGTACTAGCTATCATTTATTTTGATATTTACTTTTTCATACTTGATCACCCTTTGAATGGCATTTAAACTTGTCTGACTCTGGTGGCAGTACTATTTGTATTGGGGAGGTGCCACAGCTGGAAATCTGTGCCAAGCGTCTCATAAGTGTTTGAGTGTGTGAGATTTGAATTTATTTTGAGTGTAAGTGAGTCAAAGGTCTTAAACTGGAACACATTTCTCTGAAGTACATAATAAGGGAATATATTTGGGGTGGACCGAGGTATATAGTTCAGTCTCAGGAAACAGATTGTGCTCTTTTGCTGTTAAAGGAAATTGTGGAATTTTACTCTTGTATGCCCTATATACTCTGGTGTTTTCTGTGATGATCCCACACTGCAGTCAGTGGTGAGGATTCAGGCTCCTTAATCACTGACCTGGGTTTTAAATGGGGGATGTCACATATTGGTGGCAGTCCAGCAGGATAATAACTGGATGTCATGAGTAACGTGGTTGAAGCCCAGGGACTGGTATCATTTAAATCTGGCCTGTACTTTCTACCCTGCCTAGACTCCTCCTAATCCTCACAACAAAGCCCTCTTCCTTCCCAAATACCGGATCTTCTCTTCTTTGTTTCCTGTACCATGCATATAGCCCCCTATATATAAGATTTCTATCTCAGTTTCTGGCATTCCCAGCCATTGTAACTCCCTGTGCTTGTTGACCCCCCCCCCCTCCATGGTGCATGGAAGGTCTTCTCTATCCCTTGTGTGCTGTTTTGACTCTTTTTCCCCCTACATCTCCCATCTGGCTGTGTTCCTCCTACTTCCTCCCGTCCAGTTTGTAAAAGTGGCTTTTGTCTGACTATGTCTTAATCCATGTTATCTTTATTAATTGTCATCATTGTATGTATTTCTCCCTCCATTATGTTGTCCTTCTCCTTGTTCTTCTTTTTATGGCGGCATCTCCCTCTTTCTCCCTTCACCATGCACTGTACGAGTCCACCTACCTTTACAAGCTCTGCCAGTATTTTTTTGACCTCTTTGTTTCTCATTCCACAACTCTTTCACCCTATCTACACTAAAGGTTTTATTTTGGCTCCCCCTCTGCCTTCTACTCCTCCTTTCCCATACTACTCTGTATTTTCATGCTTGACTAGCCATAATCTGTAGCTGTCATGTTCTACCATGAAGCTCCCCATTCTGCTGCAGACTCTACATACCCTGCCATATTAAAGGTCACTGAATCAAACAGTTGATCCACATTCTGACTGCCTCTCAAATCTCTTTCCCTCTTCTTGTCCACTATGTTTTTATCCTTTCATATCTCATTATTCAATCTGTATTTTTTTTTTATTTTTCTTGTTTTGTTTTTTTTCTCAATGGATATTTGGAAAAGGCAGTCATATCTGCAGGCATTGCAGTGTCTGCCTACTTAGTGGGAAGTTATGAAAGGGGGGGGGTAATGGCATGCAGTGGAAGAGCCATGACTAAGCAACTAGGTTGATAACATAGAGGGAAAGGGGATGCCAATTAAGTGATACAGTGAATCAACCACAAAGCATATTATGTGAGATGGATGAGATTGGAGGAAAGAATAAAGCAGTAGGAAAAGGAGGGAGGGAGTTGTAGTCATGGAAGAACCTCAGTCGTTTAGAAGCAAACAGGAAGAGTCTGAGCTTTAGGGTAAGGTAGGAGTAGAAGTTGATTAAGGTTTTGGAGCAAGAGGGGTTCAGCAAGCTGGTAAGAAACTATGCAAGTAGAGAAAGCAAAACTCTGGAACTTTCCAGATGTTCTAAGAAAGATGAAAAAGGTCTGCGATTTTCTAATGAAAGTGTTGTTAGCAAACATAATTCATAGCAAAACATGAATAGACTGGATTAAGAAAGTAAGCACAAAGATGATAGGCATGGGATTTTAAGGAATTTGATTAAGAAAAACAGAAGGAGAGGGCCAAAAATGAGTTAAGGACTTTGGAGCAAATTAAGGGAGTAAACAAGGTGTGGGAATTGGTTGGTGATGCAATACTTATGGTTAGGAATAATGTGCTGAGGAAGTGACAAAATGGGAAAAGGAGTGGTAGGCCAGTGTGATTACAGAGAAAATGGATGTTATTGACTAGGGAAATGACAAGGAATACAAGAAGTGATAAGGAGGACCGGGGGAGTGGAGGAAACAGAAAAACAATAAAGAAGGTGAAAGTAGCAAAGGGACAAGCTGGATTGGAGTTGGTTGGAGTCAGTGGGGATAACTTAGGTTTCTTTAAGTATACAAATATGAAGGCATAAAGACAGAACAAGGAAACAAGGTTGACATTTGACATCCAGATGTGCTAGCATGTCGCACTAATAGTTTGACTATAAAGGTGTGACTATCATTGCTTGATATAATAAGTCTAAGATTAATGCACCTCATATACTTACCTTTATTTTGAAGTACAGAAGTCTTGAAGTTAACACTATATATGTAGAAAGGGCATGGGAATGCAAGAAGGTGAAACTTCTGAAAAAAAATCCTTTTGTGTTGTAATGAATGTTTTGACTTTCACTACTTTCTTAACTACCTGCACATTATTACTCACACTTATAAATGTTACATAGCAGTGTGTTGAAATCACTGCCAAGGAACAGCGTCAGCCAAGGGGGGAAGGAGTTCATGGAAGTCTAGGAAAAAGGAGAAGCACTGAATGAATATTTTGGTTCTATCCTCAAAAAGGAAACAAGAGGAGGGCACTATGATAAAATGAAGACAAAGTACATATAGTACAGCGGGACAAACCTGGCTAGACATGAAGGAGGTTGAGAAGAAATTTGCTTCTCTAACAGGATAAATATGACTAACCAGATGGGCGGTAAACATTTCAGTATGCTAGCAAATCTCTGAACTGGCTGTTTGAACTAATCTTTGACATCTGCAAAAATGCATGATGACTAGATGGTAACAACTAAGGTAACTGCACAAGTCTGAGAGGGAAGGTCTAAAGAAGACTGTAATGAAAAATAGGTCTGTTAATAACAATGGCAGTGTAAGGTTATAGAGAGTTCTGAGAGACTTGTTCATGGAGGACTGCAATTGCTAGGACAATAACCAGTATATGTTCATGTCAGGATTAAACTGCCAGTGACATTTGATCCAGTTTTATGACTGAGTTGCAGGAGAACTTGGCAGGAGACAGGCAGTAGATGTGGTCAGCCTGAACTTCACCAAAGTCATTGACTAAATCTGGCACCTGTGGCTTCATATAACACTGTAGGAGCTGTCAGTTTGCTCAGGATTAAAAAAATAGAATGCTACAGAGCTAAATCTCAGAACATAAAGAATTGCAGTGAGGCAGGCAATGACAGAAATAAGGAATGCGACTGAAAGAGTACTGCATGAGTAATTCTAGTGTTCGTTACTGTTTAGTGTGCTCACTTGAGAGAAAAGAGAAGAGGATCAGCAGATTTGCTAAAGACAACAAGGGAAACACAACAGTGGAGGATGGGGGAAGAGTTTAAGGAAGGAGTTGTAAAGTCTGTGATGGCCAAATTAAATGAAAGGTGTAGGTGAGGTTCAGTGCGGACTAGCTGAAAGTACTGTTTCTGGGTAGAAGCAGCCCTCATGTGCGGTACCAGATGGAGGGAATGGAACTCATGACAACAAAAGAGAAGGATTAGAGGAGTAGTGTCAGGATACAGTGGCAGTACCAAAAGGAATGCTGGGGTGTATCATCAGAACGACTGAAGCAGAAGCAAAGATGTGTCAGTAGTGTCAGGATACAGTGGCAGTACCAAAAGGAATGCTGGGGTGTAGCATCAGAAAGACTGAACCAGAAGCAAAGATGTGTCAGTAGTGTCAGGATACAGTGGCAGTACCAAAAGGAATGCTGGGGTGTAGCATCAGAAAGACTGAACCAGAAGCAAAGATGTGTCAGTAGTGTCAGGATACAGTGGCAGTACCAAAAGGAATGCTGGGGTGTAGCATCAGAAAGACTGAACCAGAAGCAAAGATGTGTCAGTAGTGTCAGGATACTACAGTGGCAGTACCAAAAGGAATGCTGGGGTGTATCATCAGAATGACTGAACCAGAAGCAAAGATGTGTCATTGTTCTCACTCAGCTGGGCCCTAGTCTGGCCACATCTTGAATATTACAGGCAATTCTACAGACTGTAAAAGGAGACAGACATAAGGATGCTAGGAAGAGTAGGGCAAAAAAACATCAGATAATTGTGTAAGATGGAAAGGAAAGGATATGGCCGGACAACAGAGGAGACAAGTATTTGAGATGATATAAGTGCACTAGGCCACATTAGAAGGGGTTAAATGTGTTGCCCTGTATAGTAAGGATAGGTGACAGTTGAATGGCATTGGCAGTAGAAACTGGATCCGCAAAGGTACTTCTTCATGGAGGAGGACTGGAGGCATAGAATGAGCTATCAGAATGGGTAGTGAAGAAGGAAGTCTCAGTGGAATTCAAGACGGCATGAGCAGGTAGAGAAGGAGTGAGTGGGAAAATAATGACGGAGGGGAGTTACAGTACTAAAAGTGTTTGAAGAGTAAATTAGACAGGCTTACTGACTCCTTCTGCCTTCAAACAGGAATAATGAAATATAAAGCAAAAGAATTATGTGCACTCAATTTACGTGACATTGATCCTGATATTTTACTTCTGTTTTTCTTTTTCTTTTTTTTTTTCTTTTAGGCTGTGATAATCATATTCTATCTAGTTAGTACTGGCTAGTTTTATGGTTTCTTTTACCAATGTATGCAACTTCTGCAAGAATATTATATCTTCCTTTGTAGAATTTAAAAAGGTGTTTTTCACCATTTTCTGTAATATTTTTTTTTCTGCATTGCCTTTTCAACCATCAGCTAGCCTACACTCATTTGATCCACTTGTCACCCTGCATGATGAAAGTCAAACATGGGAGACTGTTATTCAAGCACTCATCAATTTATTTGTCCTTTGATTCAACAATTCTAACTCCTCAGTTAGAAACTGACATATCTGATCACAAATATTCCTTTTCCTATAAACATACACATTCTTGCAAATGCCCCAGCCCCATGTAAGCCACCTTACATACCCATGATCAATATAGTCCATGATATGCACTTGTTATGCAGTAGGTGTCAGCACTCCAGGGGCCAGGTCACTGTCCTTCCAAATGGGAGGGAAAGCTGGTGTTGTTTGTTTCATCCCACCTTTCCACCTGACAACTCCATTTCCTGGCCCTTTAATTTGTCTCTGGCCTTTTTCCTCTGTTCCACAGAATTCTGTTAACATTCAGAAGAATACTTACTGCCACTTTCTATGTATTTCTGCTTATATTATTTGCTCTCAAATTTTATTTAATAAAACTAAACTTTGAAACTTTGGCTCAATTGTCTAGAAATCCAGACCCCCTCCACCAACATCAAACACAGGGAAGAAAATTATATGCAGCAGCTGGACAAGTACAAGATATATATTTTTTCATTCAGTACATTCCATACCTGCACAACATCCACTAAGCTAAATTAGTGCAGTAACCATATGGATGTCTCTAAATGTAGTATCATCTGTTCTTTTTATCAAAAACAACTGTGGCTTAAGTTTAATGTCAGACAGTTGTGAGGAATTCAATTGCTTTCATGTTAGCTGAATTTTCATTTAGCTGGATGAAGATTAGATGAAGATTTCTGTTCAATAGCCAAATGTGTGTCCTGAGGGTCATCAAATACTTCTACACTCATGTCCTTTTTGTTTAGTGTACAAACATATGTCATACACACACACACACACACACACACACACACACACACACACACACATACATACATATACATAATCTCTCTCTTTCACTATAAACGTTTTTTAAAATGTTTGCTGTAATGAAGTGCTTTGTGAGATTTGTTTGTACATCAGCAGTGACTCATTGTGTTTTTTCTCTTTTCCACAACTGTTGTGCAACTGCGGTGTTAGTATATTTGCATAAGGGGTGTGTGGGAGCAAAGACCCCTTAAAAATACTTTTTATGGTATGTTTGGTATAATAATATTTTTCAGTGAAACGCGATTCTGTGTAATGTGTCAGTCAAATATGTTCAGTCATTTGTGATTCAGTAAAAATGACTACACTATCATGCATTATAGACTACAATAAATGTATACAGACACACACACTCACACACACACACACACACACACACACACACACACACACACACACACACACACATATATATATATATATATATATATATATATATTTTTTATAAAGTCCGCCATCATCTGCTGATTTTTATTGCAAGTGTTGTTTTCAGTTTCATCATATGTACATCTTCATTAACCATGTGCTAGTTTTGTAATGAGCCATGTATCCTGTCTCCAGTGAAAATAGTCACATTTGTCTTTTCAGAACTGAAGGAACAGCAGTCAGATGTGGTGTCATTTTTTAAACAGGATTACTTGTGTCATGCATTACTAGAGCTCTAAGAAAATTGCGGATCTTTCTTCACTGAATTTTAACACAGTCAATTATTCTGTCATCCATTTTTGTGCAGTAGTTTTTAAGTTATTAATTTTGGGCAGTGCTTTGTTTTTAAAAAGAACTTGTCTACATAATGCTGTTCTTTAAAGTCTGTTTTAAATCATGCAGTTCTATCAGAATCATACAAAAAGTTCTGTCTTTACAAATGCAAATCTGCATACTAGTATTCTGTAGTATTATTTTTGTATTGAGTAAAACTTAATCAAATACTGTGTTAATGTATATCATTTTGAAGTGCCATCAAATAGATCATATATTTAGTAAGCTATGTGAGATCTACACTTTACTTAAGACTTTTAGTTGCTGACAAAATCTTTTTCTCAACTCTTACTTGTCTGAGATGAAGGTCGCACAATCTCTGGAATGTCATCCCTTTTTAGGAAGAGACTGCATACCATCTCCAGCTGGCCTCAGCCCACAACCTCCGGTAAATCTACTGTTGTTCCAGTTTTGATGTTTTAATTCTTGTTAGAGCAAACCTGTTGCAATTCACTGTTGTACAGCCCCTCAGAACGTTCTGAAGAATGTTGTGACTTAGTTCTGTAATTTTGTTTATGTCAGTTGAAAAGGTTTCTGTGGGTGCCAGAGTGATTCATTGACACATTTCTCTCTTTCTCTGAACTCTCAGATATGCTTGTTTTTTGGACTTACTCATGAGGCAACCACAAGAAGTACTCAATTAGCATCAGCTAAAGTTAATCCTATGGCATTGTACAGCAAGAGATCTCTGTAGCTATGGCCATGCGGTCAGTAAATCAGCTCTTCTAATCAAGTAAAAAAAAAAACAATCAAAATGTTTCTATGAAGAACAGCATTAATCAATTGGTTTGTGGCTTGCTCTTAACTTTTAGGTATTATAGACCTTACAACATTTTCGTGAGCCATCTAGTACCCAGCTACAAACTGTTTCTTTCTTTCTAAACCTATCAGTCTAGGACTCCAACCCTTATTATCCTACCATGATACTATTTTAGCAGAAAAAAAATCCACTTAAAAGAAAATCTTCTCTTGCTTCAACTTCACTGAAATTACAGAGCAAAAGCTGTTATGGTGCATTATATTTCACCAATGTGTCTGGTGTAATATCCCTTTAATCATTGTCTTAGTGTTTTTTTTTTTTTTTTACTTTTCTACCTGAACTGCAGTATTAGATTTCTTAATTAGGCATTTTAGCTTACCTGCTATATGTAATTAACAATTCAGATTTGCTTACTGATTGACTGACTCACTGATATAAAGGCTTGCTCAGGCGTATTTCATGAATTTATAAAATAAAATGTCTTTTGGTAAGTGTTAGTATATTTCTTACTTTCAAGGCTGCAGTGTTCTTCTACTAAATTTAAACACTTTGTCATAAACATATGTATGGCCATTCACTTATGTTATGACTAAGCTTTTCTAAGCTTTAGGCTGCAAGCCAAAGCAACTCTTGTGAAGCATACTGGCTGTACACTGCAGTGTAAGGTACTCTGCCACAACTTGCTGTGAGGGAAAGGTTAGTTTGCTTTTGCTTTCTTGTATTTTGTATTACTTTATTGCTTTGCCTTTCTCTATTTTATGATTTGTTGTATTTACACTGTGTGTTACTTGCACTCTGCTTTTAATTGCATTTTACAACTAGGAAAGAGACTACAGTTGTGTCTATTGTGAGTCACACAGGAATTAGAACAGTTCATATGCAGTCAAACAGAAGCCAGAACAAGTCAGTTAAGGTTAAATATCTGTGAACTGAGGGTGGAGCTAGGAACTAAACCTTCTGTCTAAGGGGTAAAATAAAACATTTCAAAGCTTTACTCGAATAGCTTACCCAGTCTCTGCCACAACTTGCTGTGAGGGAAAAGTTAGTTTGCTTTTGCTTTCTTGTATTTTGTATTACTTTATTGCCTTCTTCTACTTTGTATATTGTGATTTGTTTTCTTTACATTGTGTTTTACTTGTGTTCTGGTTTTAATTGCATATTAAAACTAGGAAAGAGACTACAGCTGTGTCTCTTGTGAGCCACACAGACATTTTTTTTCCTACGCTCATACTCACTCAACTGTTTTTCTAGTTGACTGGCCCTTATCTTAATTAGACCACCTATCTCCTTCCCTCTCCCCTATCATTGGCTGTTGTGAGTAAGCATAAAATTATCATTTTGTGACATCACTCCTCTTCAACAATTTAAATTTATTGGCCATCCTACTATTTTCCATAGAACAACAATACAAAGTGCCCACCCCCTTTCAAACTAGCTTGCTCATTTAAAATTAGTAGCTCTCCACTTAGACAGCTACAGCTTAAGTTACCCCTTCTTTCATATTTAACTGCTTTGTATACTGCAGTGCTTAGGATATTAATCCATTTTTCCATCTTACCTTTAAAATCTGCAACAGCAATTGCAAGTGCAAGACCACCAATTATTGGAGAGCCCACATTCTGCCTCTCAGTAGTCATCTTGGGATTAGTGCTTCTATTTTTCTCCTGTTGTGAGAAGGAGCACAGGAACTTTATTTCCTGGAGACTGCTGATAATCAAAAAGCATAATAACTACTTCATAGGTAACAGCTTGGAATTTCTGCTTATATTCTGCTCCTGGTGAGAGAATGAGCAGAGTGCATTGATTATTGACTATTTCTGGTTGGGCAGTGAGTGTCTGTGCTTGACATTCCTGATTGGTTTGGTTGCTATTCAAGGCATCTACCAGTAAAAGACTGCAAAATGCCTACAGACCTTTGCATCATTTGGGACAAGATTGTTTATCACCAAATAGACTGTAGACTGCTTCTCATCTTGAGATTGGTGCTAATATTTTGCTTCTGGTGAGAGAAGAAGCAAAGGGACATTGTATCCCAGCAGGGTGAAGCTGCTGTGAAACAAGCACTAGTCTAGTGCAGTAGCCATTTATGTGACTCCCCTCTTTCATCATTCTTGACAAGCTAATTCTTTACTTTCAGAAAGTGCTGCTTGATTTGTTTCTAATTTCAGAATATCTGCCTAAATAATTCATACTTAAATTTTCAGGGTCTACTTATTAGTGTCTCCTCAAGTGTTTGGCAGTGCCCTGTTTAGACTCAGACACTTTGAGTGACATTTTTCCTGTAAAAGCATGACTGAAATTTCAGTCATTCATAGTTGCACACAGGATAGCTAGTTTGCAGTAACAAGCACCAGAGTTGCAAACTGGATACTCCTGACATTGTTTTATATTTTCAGTCCAACTGTCCAGTTGGTAAAAAGGGTATGTTGCCATGGATATGAACTTTTCCACTATCTCCATTACTAGCTTGGTGGATATGGGCATCCTGAGGCATTGTAGAACTTGCCTCATGTTTACTAACCACCAGTTAATTCTCAAACAAACTGATATGGTATGCGAGAGATGTATTTACATAATGTCAATGGAGGCAAAGCTCTCACATAAATGTATTCCTAATGTCAATAAGGTTGTCAGTAGTACACACACTGTACCCATCACACACAATTCAAAGCAGACATGTAGACCCACATATGCAGAGGCACTTAAATGTAACCTTCCTAAACCCCAAAGACCTCCTAGATGAAGTACACATAACAAATACCTTCAGCAGCCCCGAAAGCACTCTTTCAAGACAACATCCACATCAAAACATATAGCCACATCTCATGAAGCCTCTACTTCTTAGCCCATAAAGCAAGCCACCACACAATCCAACATTCTGGTCATTGGAGACTCCATCATGAGACACACTGATGTCCATCTCACCAGGCTGAATAAGGAGAAAGTCACAATCAGTTGCTTATAAGGGGGCCAGAATCCACCACATTATGCATGCACTCAAATCACTGGACCACCAGTACCAGTATGATTTAGTCAAAGTCTATGTGGATGTAAATGACATGAGACATACCACCCTAGACTATATGAAGAGAGAAATCATGGAGCTCTCAGAATATGTGCCCCCGGCTGGTATGAGTCTAGCACTGAGCAGCATTTTACCTTCTCCAAGGATGATGTCACAATGTGAGCAAAAGATGAATTATTTTAATAATTACTTAGTTTCTGGTGTAATTCTAAGGGAGTGCAATATTTATCAGCATGGAACAAGATGGTCAACAGACCACACTACTTTGCCAGGGATGGTCTGCACCACTCCCCTCTAGACTTTCAAATATTAGCTAAAACATTGTCTTCCCCCATAGTGGCTTTTTTTAAGCAATGCTAAACTGAAAGTACTTCCTACATAGCAAATCAAAGCCAAGAAAATCTAAAGGTATAACTGCTCAATGCTAGGAATCTAAACAAAAAAACTCTACTCCCTAGAAGCTCTCTTCACCCTGGAGAATACTGATGTCTGTGCGGTCACTGAGACATGGTTTAAAGCCATGGAGATCACACGAACAGTACAAGGTTATAATGCCTTCCACACATTTAGACCAGCTACTACACAGAGAAAGACTAAAGGTGGAGGTGTCTTGATTTACATCAAAAATAAATATACCTCAAGGCTGATCAAACAGAACAATGCACGTGAGCTACTCCATGTTCAAATCACCATAGCCAGAATCCAGTACCATTTCCTTGCAAGTTATAGGTCTCACTTTATGACCCAGGAAACCCATGCCATGTATTTAAAGTTATTGGAAACACTCACCATCCAACCCAATACCATATTCATGGGTGATTTTAGTTACCCCACTATTAACTGGGAATTCTATATGATACCAAATGTAAAGGCACAGAGATTTCTGGATTTTGTAAACACAAACTCCCTGGACAAGATTGTCAATACATCAATGCAGGGGTACGACCATACTGTATCTGGTCCCCACTAATATGGTGAGTGCTGCACACCCCCCTAGTGTAATGTCTTCCGTGGTAAGGTCAGACCACAAAATGGTCTCCTTTGAAAACAAAACCTGGACCCCCAGCTAACCCTGGAATATTCAGGAACTATTCTAAGGCTAATTCCTTGCTACTAAGTGATAACCTGGCAAAATTTCAAGCCTCCATGAACCCTGAGAATATTGCTGCCTATGCAGAACCATTCACAGAAACCATATACAAGCATGTTAATAGCTGCATAGAGGCAGCTCTACCCACCAGGATGGACTACAGAACTAATTAAAAAACTAGCCACCTTGGTGGAATCATGAAATTAACAGGCTGTATAACAGAAGGAAGAAAATCATGGCAAAAATTAGGAGATGCAGCACGCAGCAGAATAAAAGCACTCTCATCAAACTAAACAAACAATTCAGAGGACAAATAAAGTCTACCAAAGTCAAATTTGAGGTAAATTTGGCCTCCCAGCTGAAAGACAACCACAAGCATACCTCTCAATGTCTTAGAACAAGAAATCTGGACAACGCCATAAATAAAAGTGGGACAAAGGTCCAAAAATAGAGACAATTTTTAAATATTGAACTTAACAAACTTAAGTTGATAGGATAACAAGTTTTGCATTAGCATACATTTTCTGAAGGGTATAAGTCGACACTTGAATGTCTGTCATTATTTTCTAACTTCAGTTTTTAATGGCTCATAGGTTCATAGGTTCATAGGTTCATACTAGGCTATCTGCCCTGGGGAAATTATAAGCCTAGCCCGATTCTGTATGGCTTATGCCACCCCTTGATTTGAGTATACTGTGCCCTTTTTAAGGTTTAGTTTACTGTGCCTCTGTCTAATAGTGACACGGGAGTAATCCCTGGGACAAACCTACGATCCCCCATCCACTTATCGAGATTCTTCTTGAAGAGATTCAGTGAGGTGCTCTGCCTCACATGAACTGGAATTCTATTCCAGAGTGAAGGGAGCCTCTGGGTTATGAAGCTGTCCCTCCAGCAAGTTCTATTTATTTCTGTGCTGAGGTTCAAGTCCCTCGAGTGTGTGGCTCTAAGGGATTTAGATTTACTGAGGTGGAGCATGTCCATTAATTCTGGATTTGACATAGCTTTGTATGTCAGGCATAGATCGCCTCGAAGTAGGCGGTATGCAACTGAGTAGAGCTGGAGTTTTTTTAACCGAGCAGCATTTGGCATCTGTTTGAGACCCTTGATCCTCTTGGTGAGATACTTTTGGGGTCTTTCTAATTGCTGCAGGTGTCGGGCAAGGTACATCCCAAAAGGGGCATTGAATTCTATGATGTGCCTGATGAGGGATGAATAAAGGGGCACGATTACCTCTCTTGATCTAGATGTGAAACCCTTCGTGATGAGGTGGGCTATGTAGAAGGTCTTTCTAACCACTTTGGCAATGTGGTTTTCAAAGGAGAGATTGCTATCAACTTGGGTCCCCAGGTCCCTAATAACTTTCTCTGTACTTAATGGGTTTCCGCCTATGTGGTAATTTGTAGGCACATTGTTTTTGCCAAAGGATATGACTATACATTTTTTGGCATTTAGCTTTAAACCATGGCGCTGGCACCAGTTATCTGTCTCTATGAGACCTTTTTGAAGGATGTTTGTGTCAGCTGGAGAGTTGATTATGGCACCCAGTTTGCAGTCGTCTGCGAACTTGATGAGCCATAGTCCTCCCACGTTTGCCTGTACCTCGGAAAAGTATATACCGAACAAGAGTGGTCCCAGGACAGAACCCTGTGGGATGCCACTTGTGACCGGTTTCGAGTCTGACATGGCTCCAACAACTCTTACTCTGTGGGTTTTATCTTTGAGCCAGTTTGCGACCCATCTTGTGACATAGGGGTTTATATTTAAGCTGGATAGCTTATCTATGATGCCCGAGTGGGGTATTGTGTCAAATGCCTTTGCAAGGTCCAGATAGGCTGTGTGGACTACCTTCCCTTCATCTATGGCTTTGGTGACTGTTTCAAAGAAGTCAACCAGGTTCAAAAGGCAGGATCTGCCCTTGACAAAGCCGAACTGGGTAGGATCTAGTGTCTGTAGGTCCCCAATGTCTTTGTTTATGAGCTCCATGATGATCCTCTCCATAGCCTTGCAGACTAAGCTAGTCAGGCTTATGGGGCAATAGTTTCCAGGGTCCGTAGAGGCTCCACCTTTGTGGAGTGGGGCCACTGTTGCTGTACGCCATTCTGTGGGCACATATCCTGTAGTGAGGCTGAGATTGTATAGCTGTTTTATTTGAGGGATTAGTTCCTCTTGGAGTTCATGTAGGACACAACCTGGGACGCCATCTGGTCCCATGGAAGCAGTGTTTTTTGCTTGGGAGAGGGCAGCCCTCACCTGAGCATCTGAGATGTTTGGGAGGCAACCCTCTGCCGGGATAGATACTTGCTCTTTTGGGGGGCGGGTGGAGAAGTTTGCACTGAAACTGTCTGCCAGGATATTGGCGATGTCTGTGGGTTCAGTGTATTTTTTGTTTAGAATCAACTCAGAACAAGTCTGGGAGTTGCATCCCAGGTTTCTAACATAACTGAAAAAAGCCTTATGATTGTCTTTGGTGTCCTGTGCAATTTTTCTCTCGAAGCTGGCCTTGGAGGATTTTATGAGGGATCGTAATTTTTTGCTAGTACTGATCAGAGATGCCTTCCCTATTAGGGATTTTGCTCTATCATGTAGTAGCTTCCTCCTTCTGTTGTACAGTTTATTTATGGCAGGGGTCCACCAGACTGGATGCCTGCCTTTGGATGATTGGGTCTTGGTTGTGTTTGGGATAGCATGATCCATGCATTCCTGGAGATGTCCGTAGAATGCATTTATATAAGATTCTGCAGTTTGGGCCGTAGTTTCCACTGGCCCTGGGGCCTTGAAGGATTCCACTTCGGTTTGAGAAGTGAGAAGTTTGCTTTTGAGAAGTTTTTCACTGTGGTTTTCTGGGCTTGGGATGGGGTCGGGATGTGGACATCCAGTTAAATTAATTTATGGTCTGATCTTACCAAAGAGGGATATTACTTCTGGTGTGGAGCATATAGTCCCCATGTTGGTAATGATCAGGTCTAGTATGTTGTCCCCTCTTGTGGGAGTGGTGACTAGTTGTTCCCTAGCATTTGAGTTTAAAATTTCCAGGGACCTTTGGGCTAAGGTGCTGGGGCTTGAGTAGTGCTCCCAGTCAATGTTTGGGTAGTTGAAGTCGCCCAATATAATGGTGTTCGGAGAGATCTTCATGTTCTCCAATGTTTTCCGGAAAGCCGAGTGGGATTCCTGACTTTGAGAGGGTGGTCTGTAGGATGCTATAAACTGAAAAGCAGTCTTGCCCATTGTTAGTTGCACATGGATGGTCTCCGATACTTCATGCAATGCCACTAACCTGGAGGTGTGGATATCCTTGATAAATATGGAAACTCCCCCTCCTTTTGTGGTTCAGTCAGGGTTTTGGGGCCGAAAAGCATGATATGAGATATAGCCTGGTAGTGCTGGGGTGCTCTCTGGAGCCTTGAACCAGGTTTCTGTCACTGCACAGATATCGATGTTCTCCATACTGAGGAGAGCTTCGAGTGCGTGCATCTTGAGGTTAAGACTTCTGGCGTTTAGCAGCATTACCCTTAGTTTCTTGTTCCTTGTGCTGTCTATGGGGGTGGGTTTGACTTTTGAGCCTTGCCTAAAAAAGGCACTATGGGGGTGGCAAGAGCCTTTGCCAATATCCAAAAGCCCAGTGGTGACAGGTGCAAGCCGTCCTTAGCGAAGCAACGTGGCTTGTCGAGCATGTCATCCCAGGCTGACAGACACTGGATCCCCTTTGAATGACACCAAAATTTTAGCCAATTGTTAAAATTGATCATTTTGTCTTTGTACTGTGGCATCATTCTAGGTGAGGGTAAGATGCTGCTCAAGGTCAGGGTCATACCAGCCTGGGCTACATGATCAGAGAGCTCCTCTATGTCTCTTCTCATGTAGTCCAGGGAGGTACGTCTCAGGTCGTTCACACCAGCATGTACAATGACTGAGTCATATTTGTATTTGCTTTGGAGTAACCTGAGTGCTTGCGTTATGTGGCGGATCCTAGCACCCGACAGGCAGCTCACCGTGACCTTCTCTTTATTCAGCCTGGTGAGCGGGACGTCAGTGTGTCTGACAATAGAGTCACCTATAACAAGAGTATCAGGTGTGTTATTCAGCCTTAAGGACTGTGGCTGCTTGGCACACTGACTTTGTGGGTTATGTGTTGTGTGTGTTTTGTTTTGAGGTAGCATTTGCTTGGATGTATGCTTTGGAGGTCTCTGTTGCTTAGGTAGATTTTTATTTAGAGCCTCCGAGTATGTTTTTGTGTATTTATGTGTTTGGTTCCCTGATGTGGTGGGACTATGTGATACTGGAATTGTGTTGTGTGAGGTTACCTTCTCCTCCTGACTGGTTACACCAGTTTTGAGATGAGAGAGCTCAGCCTCCAGTTTGGCTAAATAGTTGCATCTCTCACATATATTTGAACCTGTTTGGAGGAGGAGAGGGTTGTCCCTGTACATGAGACAGTTGTAACATTGCCTCAAAATTCCCAGATTCACCAGCTGGACTGGAGAGGAAACCATTGACTGACCTTTGGACATGCTAGAGTAATTGGGAAACTGAATTTAAGATGGACCAATAGAGGACAGGGTAATCATAGAGAGTATAAGAGTAAGTAGTGCTTATGGTTTAATAGTGCTAACTTGTAGGATTAATTAATTGGACCAGTGAAGGGCCTTAGAATGAGAATATGGTGTTTAAATTGAGAGATAGAGCAGTTCTAAGGGAAAAAGTGAAGAGCAGACTTTGTGGAGCCAGGAATAGTTTAAACCCAATTAGGCGGCGCTGCCCGCTGTTGCTCTATGCACAAAAATGCGTAAAACCACGCAAAAGAGGGTTTTAAGAGAGGAAGATGAAGGAGTTTTAGAATTGACCCAAAATGGCCAATAAAACTACAGTTTCAAGTCAGTAACCACTCCCACAGGGGCAGGCAGGCTGCTCAATGTTTTTCACTGCCACTGATCAACAGAGAGACTTCCCTTTAGCCCAAGCAAAAAATGGCCTCACAGAAACTTACAAACAGTTCAAGAACAGCAAGCCTGTAACTGAACTTTTTTAAATCTCAGAAAAGTGGGAAAAAAGCAAGATTTTTTTTTTGTTTTTTTGTTTTTTCAGAGATAGTTGCCAGAAAAACCACAATTTTATGAAAAACAAATCAAAAATATGAGGTAGAAATCTGGACATTCTGCAAAAGTCGTACAATTGAGAGGTATGACCATAAGGCATTTTTTAGCTATGTCCACAACCTCAAAGGCAATACACAGTTGTGTTCAGAGTGTAAATGGAGACACATATACTGAGCCAGAAGATACAGCAAGCCTGCGGGCCAACAAATTCAGCTCCAACTTTACCCCATTCTCCCCATCAACCTTCCCTCAGGAAATTCCATCAAATATAACTTTCCCTGTGATCACTAAGGAACAGGTTCTTAATGCCTCTCTATTGCCAAAAACACTGCATCAATGGATCCAGACAATATACTAGGATGCCTTCTAAATATCATGAAACATGACCTTTCAGGTCCTCTGGAGTACTAATTTAACTGTAGCCTCCAAACAGACTTCATGCCTTATGAATGGAAGACAGCAACAGTCATCCCTCTGCACAAAGGTGAGCCATCTACAGACCCTGGAAACTATGGACCCATAAGTCCCACTAGTCTTATATGTAAAGCCATGGAAAGAATTATCATGGAAATGATCAGTAATGATATAGTAAACATCCAGACACTGGCCAACCCAGTTTGGTTTCAACAAGTTCAGGCCATGCCTACTCAACCTGGGCATTATTGACAAACTCAAAAGGTTTGGCACAAATCTGTATGTTACCTGATATATAGTGAACTAGCTCACAGACAAGACCCAGGAACTTTAGAAAGAGGCCAGCCACAAGTGGAGTCCTCCAGGGATGGGTCCTTGGACCACTCCTTTTTAGCATTTAGTTCTCAGAAGTCAATGCCAATGCCAGTGGACTCTGAGTGACTAAATTTGCAGATAATTGCAAATTAAGAGCTGTCTTTGAATCCGAAACTGACACAAATTTTCTCCAGGAAGGGCTGACACACACAGACAAACAACTGGTGTTACAGCCATGGACTAAGACTAAATGCCAAAAAATAGATAACAGTATGCTTCAGGAAATCATCCACCCCTGGTAACTATCATATTGACAACGTCCCCCTCCCCACTTGGAGATGACTCAGTAGTCAGGGACTTATGGACACACATAGACAGTAATCTATTCTTTGACCATCTTGCGTCTACAGTAGTGAAGAAATCATTCTGTGTTGCACAACTTATAAACAAAGGTATGGCATCTAGGTCCAAGGAAGTCATTGTTTCACTGTATTCAGCATTCATCAGGCATATCATTGAGTACAATGCCTCTTTGTTATGTACCTAACTAGGCATATCCAAAAAATGGAATGTACACAGAGGTTCCTCACTAAAAGAATACAGGACATAAGTAAAATGTCCCATGCAGACCACCTCAAGGCCCTATCCTTGTATTCAGTCTCTTACAGCCTGTTGAGGGGAGATCTATGCCTGTTGTACAGGGCATTTTTAGTCTCTACTCTGATGGACTTTCTGCATATTTGCAAAAGAAACAGCACTAGAATTACCCATTCTAAAGACTTAAACCTTGCCTGTGATGTAAATAGGACCTTCTGGAGAGACAAGCATGTATCTCAGAGAGTACTCTGTGTCTGGAACAGGCTTCTCTTCCATGTGAAGCAGACCTTTTCTCTAACCCAATTCAAGTGTAACTTGGACAATTGGATGGGGAACAGGAAATTCATGCCTGGCTTCACACCTATGTCTCTAATAAACACAGGCAACCTCTAAATGCTTCATCTCCTAGGGCCCTACATGTAAATGATTTACCTCACAAGCCTCTGCTTACACTTATCAAGGGTAGCAGAACTTGAAAGAGAGTTGGGATGCATGGCTAGGCTTAAAAAGGCCCTTGTGGTCATTAGCCTAGTAAACATCTATAAGCCTATGAACATACATTGCTGTCAAAATGGTGAAATTAATCTGAGCAGGTAAGTGTGCTTTGGTGTGGAACTTGGAACAATGCTAAAAGAGCCACAATACAATGGAGCACAGTAAAAAGTAAGCTGTTGAGCAAAGAGCACATGCTGATTAGCAAAAACCTCACACGGCTTCCATACATTGGCTGCAGCAGGTAGCACAAATCAGCTCATGCAACAGAATGCAGTCATCTGAATGGGAATAGCTTTCAGCACATTTGCAAACATTTGCTACATACAAAAGGGGAGCAAAAACAAAATGCATGTATGGAGAGGCAGAGCACATTTTTGGGGTGAGAATTACCCCATTGCATATATTGAGAGAGAAGATAGGAAGGGTGATGGGTATACATAAAGGAAGATAGGAAGAGTGATGGGGAAAGAAAGATAGGAAATTAAGGAAAGGGTAGTCAACGAGGCCATATTTTTTATTTATCATTTATTTTATTTTACATTTGTTGACCGGGCTAGTCTAGCTGGATATATTTCCATTTTCAGTAGAGGCCCGGGGAGAAAAGCTCCACAGTATATATAAAAAACATACAACATTTGAAGTGTAATACAACAAAAACACCAGGATAATTGTAAAGACAAAAAAGAAAAATTTGCATGCAAAAACAATTTACTAATAGGAACTAATATCATTACCTATAAACAAACTAAACTACAGAGAAGCAAAAATCAGGGAAAGGTAAGTAGGGAGGAGAGGTGTGAGGAAAGTAAGAGTAAAGTAAAAAGGAAGGGATAAGAAAGGATTAAACAAATTTTCAGTGAAGAGGAAAAGAGGTAAGTAAAAAGGATAAATTGTTCAGGGAAGGGGGAGATGCAGGAAGAAATGAGATAGAGAGGTAGAAATTTAGTCAGGTTTAGTGCAGGAACAGAGCCAGTGACTTTTCAGATGTTCTTTTATTCTTTGTTTGAAGAGGGGCAGTGATGAGGTTAGTGTTATGTCACAGGGTAGTAGATTCCAGTTCCTTCCTACTGTACTAGAAAAAAGAGAGTCACCAGCTGAGTTATTGGACTTTGTTAATTTAGCCATAAGTTTTCTAGAAGAACGAAGGGAGTTAAGATTATTGTATGGGATTAAAAGTTCTGAGAGTATAGGGGTGTTTGAAGGCTGGTGCAGTATTTTGTGGGCAATGTTTAGTTGGGGGATGAGCAGAAGGTTTTGAAATTCCAGCCATCCTAGTTGTTTCAGGTTATTACAGTGGTGGGTTCTGAAGGGGTTGCCAGTGGCGAAGCGAGCAATGTTATTGTAGCATACAGCCAGTTTATTAAGGTTGGCTTTCTTAAGGTTGGTAAATATAGGTGAAGCATAGAGAAGTGTTGACAATAGATGGGAGTGGGCAATCTTGGCTCTAGCAGATTCAGTTAGGAAGGGTTTAATTCGGTATAAGGATCCTATTTTTCTGTTGACTGATTTAATGGTGTTATTAATGTGTTGATCAAAAGAGAGATTATTGTCAATGGTTATTCCTAACAGTTTTGTTGTAGGATCTGTGATAACTGTGGTATTATTAGAGGAAATGGTGAAGTGTAAGGAAGGATCGGGTGGTGGGAGTAAAGAGAAGAAGTTTAGTTTTTTTGGCATTTAGTAAGAGGGATCGTTTATGGAACCATGTTTCAACTGAGTTGAAGATCTTTTGAGTAAGTGAGCAGAGTTCAGAAGGAGAAGAAGCAGAGCAGATAAGGGTAGAGTCGTCTGCATATTGGATGCAGGTAGCTTGAGGGATAGCAGAGTGGAGATCATTAATGAAAAGGGAGAATAGAAGTGGTCCAAGAATGGAGCCCTGAGGGACACCAATGTTTATGGGTAGGAGAGAAGAGAGTTGATTTCCCCATAGAACTGCTTGTTGTCTGTTGCTTAGGTAAGATTTAAACCATTTAGTGGCAAGGTTGTCAAAGGAGAGGGATTCAAGTAGGTAAATTAAGGTGGTATGGTTGACCATGTCGAATGCTTTGGAGAGGTCACTAAAGAGAGCAGAAGAGAGAAGGTTGTTATTACGATTCTTATTGATGGTTTCTACAAAAGATAAGAGAGCAGTGGTAGTACTGTGATGAGGTCTAAAGCCATGTTGACAGGTTGCTATTATGTTGTGCAGAGTGAGATGTTGTAAGAGTTGCCGGTGAATACATTTTTCCATAAGTTTTGCTAATGGGGAAAGGAGTGCAATTGGTCTGTAGTTGGAGTAATCAATAGAGTTACCCCCTTTATGTAATGGAATAATATGGGAAACTTTCCAGATCTCAGGGACGGTTCCTTCTTTGATTGTCCTATTTATGAGTATGGATATAGGGTATGCAAACACTTTGGCAGCCCTTTGGAGGTAGAGAGATGGGAGCTTGTCAGCAGACGGAGTACATATAATCAGACATAAGATAATATAGACATAAGATAATATAGACAAACGGGATGGGCAAACGATGATGGGTAGTAGTGGGCTACCTTCAGTGCTTGGATTGTGGCAAAATAGCACAGAGGTTCATCTGGTTGGTAATGTGGTGATACAGGCAACAGACTGTATTCTGACTATCCCAGGGTTATGCAGTGTAACCCATTAGATGGTTGAGATAGGTCAAGACTACTGGTGAGGCCAAACTTTCATCTAGTGTCCCAGTGTGGGAAGTTGTCAATCAAGTGAATCCGCAATCTTTTCCAGGTGAGGCAAGATAATGGCACTGCAGCAGGCAACTGACTCATCAGCCACCTCCTCCACAGCTTGCTGCACTGGGTCACAGCAAGAGTTTGAGCAAGGCTCCTTACCTGTGCGAGCTCAAAATCCCCAGCACCAACAAGGCACTCATAGTCCTCTTACCCATGGCAGTGTAAACCAAAGCTGAGGCAGGTAAAGGCAGCAGCTGACACACCTGCATTGCATTAGTATGGTCATGACTTCAGCAGTGAGATACAGTGGGAAGGGTGGCATAAGTGAAGAGGACCTATGAATAGTACAATGTACATAATACCTGTCAGCAGTTAACAGGCAAACTAATCTAAGCCCCCCCCCAAGGATTTGAAAGTCACTGCTGCCTCCTGCATGAACCAACATGGATGACCTACCACTCTGACTATGTTGTAAGGGAGGAGAGACAAAACAGCTTTAACATAGAGGTGTAGGTAAGGTACAAACAATAGAACAAAGCTACTTTCTCATAAACATGTGCAATATATTAGTAGTCCAGAATGGTACTCACTGCATCACAAGTAAAGCATGGTGCCAAGTGTAAGTGCGTACTAGCTGGAGCCTGACATGGTGCCCGCAACCTGACATCTGAACAGGCATATTTATTACCCCACATGATATGACAGTATCATGACATAGTCATAATAAACAGGCATAGTGCAGATACCTTCTCCCACAGTAGGTCAGCTGGCATGCTCAAGCATCTGTCTGAAGAAGCAGCCTCTATTAGAAAACTGTTCTGAATGATATCAAAAACGTAGTTTAAGATTACAATTTGAAAAACAGCGGCAATGCCAAACATGTATTGTACCATTTGGGGTGTTTCTGTCTAACGTCTTCTTGATTTCTTTAGGGTGGTAGTGGCACAGGTCACCATGCCAGTGCCTGAATTGTTCACCAATCCTGAGGATATCACTAGTCTCACTCAGTAGCTTGGCCAAGTCAAACAGTTATTCACCCTTCTAAATGACTTACACAGGATCCCAGCAGTGACTCCCTGAAGTGGTGATTTTAGAGAAAGAATATGATTTTGCGCTCTAGCACAAAAGGCAGATGAACTCCATAGGATTTCACTACTGACCTCTATCACCATAATTATCTCGTGAGAATTGTTGTACTTTCACAAATAATAAAAATTATAGCCAATAGTTTATGTCAGTGCCATACTGAAAAGTGATGCATGTAAGCAGGTATCCTGCAGAAGCACTTGGGTACAGCATATTGATGGCACAGGGAGGAACCTACCTATGGTTCATGTCCATGCATTTCACTGAAAAAAAAAACAATAATTAGCAGTTCATTGATACATGTAGAAAATACCCTTATTTGAATGCAGATTGCACAAAATGCTATATGTTTACACCTTTAGTAGACATTGCACCATTCTACTATTTTAAACACTGAACCAGTGACAGACAGAAAAGTAGGAATGCCAGTATTTCAGGTTGGAGTGAGTTTCTGACAGCAAAGAAATGGCTTTTAAAGATTATACAGATGTAAGGACGTGCACAGTGTTCCTGGTGATATATATTTCTAAGGTGTGTCACTTGTGCCCTCTCCATGGAACATCAAATAAGTGTATGCATTAATATGTACTATTGTCACCTGCAACTGCACCTGTATTGGTAACTCATATATAATATAGAGGATTATGAGCAGTTTGCCAGTGCTAATTGTGTTTATGTGTTCAGGACATGGATGCAAGAAATTCACCTCAAAAGCCAAGCTCAAGAGATGAATCCTGGCATGCATGTCAAGAACACATAATATTAGGTTTACATAGACTAACTGCTCATAATTCTTTGTAGTGCATGGAGCTTTATTTGCTATAGGTACTGCATTTTACAGTAAAAATCAAGAAAAAATGTAAAATTTTTACTGGTTTTCAAAGCCATAAAACAGTTAGAGCTTTCAGAAAGGTAATGTGAATCATTACCTTATGTGTGCACTCACTTTCTAAGCTTCTCAACTTTCCACATGTTTGCCTGTTATGGTGGGTGTGTTCCTCATAAGGTCTGTGGTTCTTGAACAAATTATTTAGGTATGAAGGTACTAAATAATGGTGTACATTTAGGTTTCAGACTTTATATCCTTCAGAAAATCAGGTGAACACATCCTGTTATTCTAGTTATTTTATAAGTTTTAAACAAAGTCGGGGATATGTTACCTATGGACATCAGGGAGAAACAAATCTTTTATTCTTCTGCTGCCATTTGTACAGGTAGATTTTACTGCTTAGCATGTGAGCCAACCTGCACAACTTTAACAGGGGGTGCATAACACTTGTTAAAGTTGGGTCTCAAGCCACTTTAGCGCTTAACTGATTTGTCTTTTTTTGAATATCAGAGCATAATCAGCATGTTCCGTGCACTACATATGGATCTGTGATTCTAATTTGGTATCTTAAATGGCAAAATCCTCAAGCTTCAAAATATTGACCCATTACTGTGAATCAAAATGCAATGAATCACAGGAAAGATATATTTCATGGGTCTGATGAGGGGAAGTAGATTTTTCATACTAATGTGCAGTGAACTAAATAGGATTCTACTATAGTGACCAAGTATCATATGACTTTATACACTTCAAGCATATCTATGTAGCTACTGAATAGCTATGGGAGGGCAGCACACTATATCAGGACTGCCTTTCCCTATACTATTCTGCATGACCTATTGAAAGGTGCTGTGTGCACATGCTGTGGGGATACTTTAGAAGGCATCTCCATGTTTAACCCTCACAGCATATTCCTCAAGCCTGCTGTTACCTGTGCCCCCATGACATCCCCCTACACTGTCCATGCTGTCTTTTTACCCCCATCTTTCACATATTCTTGTGGTACTCTGTATGGCAGCTACCCTAGCAGTTTATATGCACATATCTGTCCCTACCATAGGTCTGTTGTATCAGTGGGGTTTGTCCGAAGGGTAACATATCTGTGGTACCTGCTGTGTTTCTCTCCCTGTTTAAACCTGTACTGCTGTGTATTCTTATTGGAACTTGCAACTGGTAACTTACTGTATCAAGCATTCATTGACCTACAACTATATCTCTTAGTTACATAGGTGTCATCATGTCCACAAGAAGGTTCAGAAGGCAGTGACTGGGCAACTTCCCCATGCTCAGAATTACATCTTTTAACAGATACTCAGGTCCCATAGCAGGGCACCTGTTGAGCAAATATATGATCACCAGCCAAAATGTGGGAGTCTGATTCTCAGTACCAATGCTGCTGGCGGACAGAACCACACAATGAAGCAATTTCAAAGGCATAACACAGGCATGCTCCTTTGGACATGAAAAAAGGCATACAGCATACTGGCACAGACGTGGAGTAGTCATATCTCCAACTGCAAACATAGTTAATGAGAATAAGCTCCTAATGTGCCTGCATGGGCATGATGAACGCAGAGGTATTATATCCTGCAGGAGGTGACACAGGGTCCATAAGTGGATAGTAAGATTTATCTCAAAGGGAGATGAGGAAATTCAAACCAGCCATAATATGTATACAGCAGCTGTACACATATAAGATGTTGGCAGACAACAGTAAGCACTGCTTATGTTACCTATAGGTAAATCATATGGGCAGGCATACAGGAATGGCAGCAGAGGCATTTTCTTTTGTTCTATTTCTGCATCTTCTGGACCACTGTTTACATGCAGAACACATGGCCTCATATGTAGCATGGGATTCAGATTCAGTATGTTCTGTCCTATATAGTGTTTTCACAGGCCAAATCCTGATACAGTGACACCTGTACAGGTGAGGTCAAGAAAAAAGGAAGATGGCAGGATCTATGGAGGATCTATCAATGATAATGAGACACAGATCAAGTCATAGAAAATGACATGGGCAATTTCCGTCAACTTCCTGGGTGGTCCTTCACCCATTCTTTGGGAAGAGTAGAGGAAATACAGTACCATTCCCATCAAAAGGGCTCCCCTGTGACTGAGAGCACCAGCATCACTTCTCCTGTGGCTGCATCAGCCGAGGAGTGAACTGCATCTCATATAGGTATACCCATTGTATGGAAGCCTAGCAGAGATCAGCCTCTGATATGTGGGTAGCACTAGGGCTCTGTCAGCAAATGTGTAAGGCTATCACCTAGACACAGTCTGTTGTTACCCATGCCAACATGGAGAAGAACAGTGTGGTGTGTCTTCCATGAAGATTTTAATCCATATTAAAGCACTATGATGACCATGGAGTTCTTTGATAATACAGTGCTAGGCCTTATGAATTTTAAATTACTGATATGTGTCATGTTCAGTAATTATTTTTGTCTGCCTACCCTGTCTATGTAACAAATTATATGTATTCTGTATCAAACTTATGATTTTCTGTGGAGCTTTTCTCAACAGGCATCCACTGAAAATGGGTTACCTACCCAGTCAGACTTTTCCAGTAAGCAGAAGTAAACAAATAAATAAATGAGTATGGTTGCTCACAAACATAGTAGCAGGGCATGGGTTGCTAACCCATGTATTATTATTATGCAGTATAAACGCCTGTGACTGGTTGCCCTTAGCAACCAATCTATGTGCTTTACCAGAAATCTCAAATTATATAACTAGAAACTACCAGCAGAGCGATACCTCCAATATTCCAGAATGATTTTCTCTTGAAGATATGTGATTCTTTTCTTATCTGACGTACTACCAGGAAACCATGCAGATCTGTTAGCAGTGATATTAGTAGACAATGCCACAACATAATACTAACCTATTTAGCCTTTATATTAATATTTGATTTTTACTGAACTGGATGGGGTGGGGTTCCCTTAGCAGCAAATTCAATTACGTTGCCATGTCTGTTTTCTCAAATTCTTGTGATCTTACATAAAAATATGGTCAGCAGAAAATGATGTGTGTTTAGATGGACAGTCTGTGCATGAAACCAAAGGACAGTTAGGGTGATCACAATAAAATGATCATTGCTATGGACTGGTGGGGGTGGGTAGAATGTATAGGTACAAGTTGTAATAGTTTACTGTGATAATTTTGTCTTTAACTTTATTCATATTCTAACATCAGGGGAGTACCTAGAAGCTGACTTCTTTTCTCGGGGGGGGGGGGGGGCTGGGTATGCATTGAATACAGAGAACAGTTATGTTATCTGGCTAACCTAAGATCAATGTGTGTGTATATATATATATATATATATATATATATATATATATATATATATATATATATATATATATATATATTTAAAAAGTTGAAATTCATTACTGGCACTACTATTCTTTACACTCAGCTTTTCAAATGGACATTAGAAATATACACAGAAAATGTCTATTTTGTTTTTGGGGAAAAACTGTATATGAAATTCCAAGACCCTGGACTTTGCTGCATTTCCAGTACCTGTAAGGTGACTACTGCAGACCAGAAACCACATTTCCTCCCTCTACCCAGGATGGCTGAGCAAACATCAACTACT
Source organism: Protopterus annectens (assembly GCF_019279795.1). Lineage (NCBI taxonomy): Eukaryota > Metazoa > Chordata > Ceratodontiformes > Protopteridae > Protopterus > Protopterus annectens. The sequence continues at coordinate 994,242,699 of NC_056745.1, read as the reverse complement.
CACTCCCCTTCCATCCTCTGTCTATCTATCCCATGGCCCAAGCCACAAATTGAAATCAGGTCATAAGGGACATAGGGCTATCTTTAAGCCATGTACTCTGATTTCTCAGAACATACAGTTCTATCAGTGAGATTGTAAGAAAACAAACATAACTAATACATTACTTTTTAAATCTCTAACTATTAAAACAATTTTAGATCTACTGATTGAATGAGATGTTAATAAGCTAGTACTTGTGAGATTACTAAAGTTCTAAATCTTCAAAATACATATGGCCAAGGCCATACGGTCTATATCAGCTTATCAAAAGCTGATAAGAGCAAACGCTCTTTGATTGATCCGTAAATGTCGAACGCACTATATAGCAAAGACACTGAACAAATCACTGGGCCTTTTTTGTGAGTTTGCCATTTCCACCACTGTGGTGCAATCTCGGAGTTGGTATATTTAAGTAAGGGGGTTGGGGGGGTGAAGCCCCCCAGTTAATGTTGTGTTTGCATTTGTTTTTGTTTTGTTTTGTTTTTTTTCTTTTTTTTTGCGGATCAGTGATTTTTTTTTTTCCGTGGCAAAAAATTGCTGTTCCTTGTCTTCGCTATTTAGTGCATTCAACGTTAAGGGGTCGATCAAAGAGTTTTCACTCTTATCAGATTTCGATAAGCTGATATAGACCCAAGGCCATATGATCAAAGTTTCGGAACTTTGAACATTAAAAAAAAAACAATTCTACTTTTAACATTTTTGCAGGAGGGGAGCAAGCCCCTCTACACCCCCATGTGGGTGACTGGTCCAACCAACCCCCTGCTAATCAATTATATCAACTCCAAAATTGCACTACATAGCAGAAATGGATAAATTTCCTGTTCCCTGCTGTACCGTGATCTCCATTCAAAACATTTGAAGTTTCAAAACTTCGATCATATGGTCCAGACCATATCACTCTTGAACTTTTGAAACTTTGACAGTCTGGTAGGGATCCATACACAGAAATATACTTGCATATAAGATATATTAACAATGCCATTTTTACTATCTGCATCATCAGGATTTCTCATTTCTGTTTTGACCCAACAATATATAGAAGATCTTTTGTATTAGTGTAAGCATAGTACTAGTTCCCTTATTTATCAATTCAGGATTCATAAAAGCCATAGCGGGCAGCCACGGTGGTGCAGCGTTTAGCATTGTCGCTTCACAGCAAGAAGTTCTCTGGTTCAATTCTCGGCTGGGGTGCCTTCTGTGCAGAGTCTGCATGTCCTCCCTGTGGTCACGTGGGTTTCCTCCGGGTGCTCTGGTTTCCTCTCACATCCCAGAGACATGCTGTAGGTGGATTGAACACTCTAAATTGGCCCTAGGCATGAGTGCGTGCATGTATGTGCCTTCTGTGGAAGGTTGGGTGCTAGGCTGGCAACTCGACACTGTAAAACTCCACTGCCAATCATGAGCAGACATGTGATCCGTTGTGGTAACCCCTAACCAGGAAAAGCCAGAAGAAGAAAAGCCATAGCACCAGATGACATTGGCATAATTACAAAGTATTACTGCTTATAGGATAAAATTATACATTAAAAAATCTCACTGATCTATTTTTTTCCAATTCTAACATTTTAACTTCAAGGCATTTAACATTTTTTTTCAATTATTTTTTTTTTCTTGTTGGCAGATACCTTCAACCTAAACAAGAGTGCATGCACCTGTCAACTGAAATTAGTCCCTAGTATTCCAGATAGCTCACTGGCGGAGGTTCCGTCAGGTGTGTCTAAACTATTTAGTGGAACTGAATGGGGTTATCCTGTTGCAGTCTAGGGAATATGTTTTCCTTATGGATTATGACATGTTCACTGTTTTACTTTCTCATTTGTACATTTCTGTTTCATTCATTTTGCAAATAATTTATTGGGGTTTTATGGCAAGAAGTTTCTGCTTGCTGTCATTTTAGGTTAGACTTAGTTATTTGGAATTAAAGCATAATACCTGAAAGATGACAGATAAATACTATACTACTTATATCAATAATCAAAACAGTAGAAAAGAAACGACTTTGATTTTGACATGCAAATTAAAATTTGGTCTGCGTTGGAAACTTACACCACAGCAGAGGCTGAACAGTTATATAGATGGAAGGAGTTACCAAACTATAATTTTTGTGAAGGAAATTTAGCAGATACTGTAGAAAATTAAGACTACGTTAATGAGCTACACGTTTTGTTTCCTTCTACCTCTATTTCCCTACTGTGTGAATATAAGTGAGTCACTTAACTAGACAATACTCCCAGAACACCTAATAGGCATCCATGGGGGAATTAATCCCACCTCAAATATGTGATTTTGGGCACTAGAATGTCTGATGCTGGTGTTATGATTGTCTCCTGGGTTATGAACAGACCAATGGATAATGTAGTCACGGTGGCTGTATGCTACCTGATAGCTAACCTTATATTAGCCGTACATACTTAGTTGTCACCAAATCATCTGTAACTGGGTAACATAAGGAACTTGTACCCATTTTTTTTCTGAATATTCACTGGGAGTTTTTTTAAGTTGGGTTAAGGGTTTGTGCCGGTACATTCCAAAATAAACATTGCATTCTAGTATGGGCCTGATGAGGGATGTGTACAGATAGATGAGATTCTTTTGACAGAGAGGAGATGCCATTAGCAATCAGATGTACTACCCCCAAGAAACCCTACTACTTGGAGACTTTAACATAGACTGGGGCACCTGTTCCTCAGAATCCCCAACCACCCATATTAACCTGCATGCATTTACACAAATCATATCCACCCCTACCAGGATAGGTAAACCCAACCAAAAAGAAAGTATACTTGACTGGGTACTCATAAACAGTCACCCTCAACTGTACACCTCTGGTACCCTCCTTAATGGCCTAAGCGATCACCTTCTCACATATGTAATTAAGCACAAAACCATTAATTCACAACAACCCTTACTCAGAAAGGTTAGAAACAATAAAAACTTTGACCCTGCCAAATTCCAACAAGAACTAAACTCATGTAATTGGTCTATTCTAAAACACCTCACCTTAGAGGAAGCAGTAGCATACTCTAACAACAAATTCCTTGAGATCCTTGATTTGCATGCACCTGTTCGTTCAAAGAGAACCAAGGCAAAAACTGCACCATGGCTTTCTACAGAGTCTAAACTCAAAATTACCCTTAGAAACAAAGCATGGGCTTTATGGCGTTCTTCTAAAGACCTTCAAGATCACATTAAATACAGGCAATCCAGGAACAAAATCAAAAAATCAATTTTACAAGACATAAAACAATACTACTGTAATTTACAGACAGTAAATCAAAATAACCCTCAGAAGTTTTGGCCAGGTTTAAATAATCTACTACATCCTGGACAAACTTCAACCCCAATCCCTGCTGCTACTATTGATAAAACCCTGGAGATGTTTCTGATAGTTTTAACCAATTCTTTACTGAGACAATTCAAGCCCTAGCTAGCCAACTACCTCCTAGCTCCCCTGGTCCTGAAAGTAGCACCCCTAGAAACCTACTGGCATTCATCTTCCAAATAGTCACCACTTCACTTATCTGTACCTTGATCAAAAAATTAAAACCAACTATACTTTCTGCTGATCAACTCCCTGCTGAGTACCTACAAAAATCAGCTGATGCTATTGCTTACCACGTCTCAATACTAATCAATCAAACCATAGTAGAAGCTAAAATTCCCACAATCTGGAAAATATCCTATGTAATCCCACTTCACAAAGGAGGCAGCGCTACTGAATTCTCCAATTATAGGCCAACAGAGTATAGACTCTCCACTTGCAAAGATTATGGAAAAATGTATTC
>NC_056745.1:994166375-994233875 GCF_019279795.1 Protopterus annectens | reverse complement strand
AAAAGAAGACATTGATCACTGAAATCGCTACACCATGTGATTTTAGTGTCATGCATACAGAGACACAAAGTCATAAAATATCAAGATTTGTTGACAGAAATGAGAGCAATGTAGTAGAAAGGTACCAAGACAGTTCCAATAATAGTAGGAGCAATGGGACTTATAAATAAGAATCTACAATCATATTTAGATATATTAGCAATACATGTAACTTCATACAAATTGCAGAAGGAGTCATCACTGGGCATATTGCGGGTGCTGCGAAGAGCCCTTTTGGCTAGCATCAAAGTTTGAAAAAAATTCTAATTTCATGAACTTTAATCATACTTTGACTTAGGAATGGGGTCCATTCCCATCATTGTATTAGAAATTAAAAAAAGAGAGGCACACAAAGGAATGCATTTTTCAGAAATCAGAATATCAATAACAGGATAAATTCCAAATCATGTAGAAAACGTGAAATTTCCATCTACTGGGTTAAAAAACAAGAAGCAAAATAAATAATAACTTTATGTGAGATATTCCAAAAAATGTAATGAAATGAACTTTATGAATATAGTTGAAGAAAACTTTCTGGATCTGATGGATCAGTCAGGTGCATACAAACATACAAATTGAGTGTGTGCATAGTGCCAATGAATTTCACAGAATACAGAATGTGCCCACACATATTTATGTTAAACTACTTAATAATCATATGTGATTGCACTACTATCAAGCAGAAAAAAAAGACTGCCTTCAGCAAGGGACTCTAATAAAAGTGCTCATTGCCATTTGTACAAATAGTCAAGTGCTTGAGCTGCCACTAACTTAATCTTCTGTAAGTACTTACCTCCCATAGCCCTACCAGAACTCTAACTCTAACCTTAAAACTTCCCTCTCACACTCCCTATACCTAACCCTCTTCCTTTTCCATAACCCTAAGACCCCCCCATCTTGCACTCAAACTCTAAAACCCCCTTCCCACACTCTAACGTTAAAAGCCCCTTCCCCCTCCCTAAACTAATAATGCCTTCATCTTCCCTAATCCTAAACCTCTCTACCACACCCTAAATCTAAAATCCTGGCCCCACTCCCTGCTGACAACTGCTGGCTGTAACTCATATTCAGTTTTGAATGTGAGTAGCAACCTATAGAACCTACAAGGAGCTTGAGTCCTTGGCCTTACAGCTGTGGTTTTCAAGAATTTAGATAATGCAGGACCTCCCTTTGGTAAAAAGTAAAACATCAGAAGCTAACTTCCTTATCTGCTTGCTTAATCAACAATATATTATTCCAGATGGCCTTCCCTTCCAAACTGCATTTCCCTATTAAAGGAAATGGATACTAGCATTCAACACCACATGAAACACAATTTCTATTTGACTTTTTCATTTTAAACTTAAGCCTTCTGTAATTAGGGGTTTAACATTATATTGCTTTGACACACCTCTCAACCTCTTAGCTGAAGAAATCTTGATAAAAAACAAAATTATGGTAGAATAAAGTCCCAACAACATTTAAATATTGCTCTTATAAACATAGCTCAGTGGGGTTTGAGTTTATAAGGGCCTCTGTAAAGCCAAAGCTTTTTGTGTCTGCTATAGCTGATATTTCTGATCGCTCTTAGTTTTTCTCACAAATGATCCATGCAGCAGTGCTTCATGTCCACACTGGAGCACATAACTGATTTGGAGGGCAATCTTTCTCCATAAACCCACTGTAGGTTCTCTATTTTTATCCATTACTTCAGTTAGATGACTGAATATACTTGCATTATAGCTTTAAAACTGTTAAGATATGTTTGTCTGCAATATAAAAAAATAAAACTTATATGCCTGAGTTACTACAAATATAGATTGAGAAGAACTGCCTACATATTAAATAAATTTACTTATCCAATCAAAGTGTACCCACTGCATTATTACGAAGTATATTTTTTTGAACAAAGCCTATATTTAGGAGGGTCTGTGTACTGATTGGCAGACAGATTTACAAGCAGAGTACATTGAGTAACAGCAATGTAAAACTGGGATTAGCAGCCAACATTAATCTACATGTGTGGTTCGCAAGCATTTGTGTGCACCTCAGCACAAGGTATAGATTTATTTGTGAATTATGTTCCAAGGCAGGTAACTGGTACCTGTAGAGTACCTGCATTTAACTGTAAATTAAAAGAAGGATTTTGCAGCAGTGTATATGGAGTATGCTGGTGGAATAGTTGAGGAATACAGAATGTAACAGACAACCCTACCCAATGCATTGGCATCACAGTGGTTATCATGCTAATTGTGGTTCTCTGTACTACACCTCCTGATGAAAAAGACAAAACAGATTCCCATATCATATTCAAAAAGATATGAACTGTACCTGTGGAGGGCAAGCAAAATATCTTCAACCAATATATGCAGATGACAAGCACATAACTGACCATGCAATGTGAATGACTTCACTACACAACAGAACATAAGATAGAAAACAATTCATTTGAAAATCACTGAAATGTGCAAACAATATGAAATGCTGTTAAAAGATTTAAAAACAAAATAAACCTCTAACATGGTTTCCATTGGTGTTTCCAGGGGCATTGCAGCCATTTATGATGTGAAGCAATACATATGGCTACAGATTTGTGATTGCCTCACCGTTGAGGCCAGCCTTTGCCTATTATGTCATAGTAGCCACAGAGATGAGAACACCTTTGAGCTCTCAGAAATGATGTACTGTTGTAGGGAAGGGGTGCTGTGTCTCCACGAGCAATAATGCCATGTTGGGACAGCTGTGAAAGTATAGAGCACATGTAAATGGGAAGATGTAGCTGTTACAAGGTGGACCACTATGCTGCATGCCAGGATACTGTGGTCCTCTTGTAGCATCTAGAAGCCATTCACAAACTAGAACCTGAGGTCAGTAATGACAGTAGGTACATGCTGCATCTCTCTTTCCATCGCCTCTTTGACTGTTTTGAGTTCCTGTATAATATCCCTGTTCCCATTCTCCTCAATCTACAGATGATTCATTCATGCATGCAGAGGTTTCACAGCCACTTCCTTCCTTGCTTCCTGAACTTCTTAATCCTGATCCAAATACAGAAGCAGGCATGACCCTAAACATATGCACATAATAGCAGATGTTGTTATGACCACATGTATATACATGCCTACACACACACACACACACACACACACACACACACACACACACACACACACACACACACACACACACACACACACACACCATCTTGAGTTATATTGATATGTTGCCCATTCCACCAATTTGAGGGCCATAACCACAGGTTTTAGGGCTCTTTCCAGCCCTTGCTGTGCATCACCAGATGTCTGCTACCAACATAACAAATGTCAGTTATTCATTGATAATGTGCTATATCAAACATGCATATCATATGCTATCATGTCAGCACTTGACGAAGTAACATAAGCTAACATGACACATCAACAATCAAAATGTAGATAGATGTAAATCTTAAATATGAGTGCTGTCAAATGATACAAATCTTAAATATGAATGCTGTCAAATGTGTCCTGTGTACAAAAATTGTCACAGTCTGCATACAGTCACTATAGCCATATGCACATGTGACATTCAACAGAATAAACATGGACACGCATTACACTATATAGGTAGGCCACCCATACTTAGAGTGTGACACACTGCACATGTTGTTGTTTAATGAGGTTCCCAGCAGTACATTCAATGCACTTTTGGTAGGACACATATGCTAATACAGTGCTTAACTGCAACTAGCATCACTTAGGAAAGCCCGTAAATATATGCAGTGCACTTTTGGCAGGGCACATATATTAATACAGTTTCAGTGGTATCTGGGACTGTGTGATGGGGTAACACCATTATATACAGCCTGTTTTCAACTGGAGGCATGTATTAATGCAGAGTATCTTGGCATTAAACAGAGGGACATCAGCCATTGTGAACTATGTACTTTTGGTAGAATACATACATAAATATAGTGTTCTTTGTCTCCTGGATTTGCTCGTCTCATTTGTACCCCATATTTATGATGCATCACAGCCATATATACAGCAGTACAGCCAATAACGATACATACATATGTCTACATTTTCATATAAGATTATGAGAGGAAGGGCATTTTAAACTGGTGGCTCTTGGCTTGCAATACAGGCAGAAACATGGGATCCAAAAATATATATTCATTTGTTGCTGTTTTCTGTACTGGTCATAGGTTCATAAATTCATAGGTTGGTACTAGGCTATTGGCCTTAGGGCCTATTTATTCAACAAATCACTGAAGCCTCCACGATGAATTAGCAGCAAAGAATTTTATTTTTAAAATGAAACAAGCGCTTTCACGCACCTAACAAGTGCGCTTCATCAGGTTACAAAATTTAAGAATAAATGTTAGTCTTATATAGTTGTGGCATACACCCTAATTAACAGCATTTTTGGCGGCTAAAAATAATTAATCAATTAGAAATCACTTGTTTTCGTTAATACTTAAAGCCGTAGCTCATGTAGATGTTTCGCTTAGAAACTAATGCAACTTTTTAAATCTTACCACTACTATAGTAGATAGTCTAAAAATATATTAAAATATAACAAATATACACTGTGCATTTCCTTCAATTTAACAAAAAAACATATAGACATGAACTTAATACATCCCTAATGTGTATAAATTTATAATTTCTATTCATTCCTATCTATGAAAATCTATATATTTATTTTTAATGGATATAATAAATTATATTTGTAATTTCATAGAATCTGAATAACAATTCATCCTATAAGTAGTTCGATGACCATTAATGTATAAAACAAATAATAGTTGTATATATCATACAATATATCAAATTAAGTCAAATATATAAACTGAAAATAGAATAAAATAAATGTAAAGAAGAACAAGATGTAAAATAGAACAACCAAGCATGAGAAACCTAGAAAAAAAAAGAAGAAGAGGGGGCGAAGGAGAGGAAGGGAGGAGGAAAAAGTAGGGAGGGAAAGGAAAACAAAAGAATAAGGGAGGAGGGAAGGGAATGGGGAAAGAAAAATAAAAAGTGAAGGGAAACAGGGAAGAAAAAAATATATTGAAAATGAAAAAAATATATAAGATAAAAGAAAAAAGTGGAAGGGCTTTTATAACTATGTTGTTTGCACTGTCATATAAAATTTGAAATAGATAAAAATAGTATAAAATACACATATATCTCCAAAGCCCCTATTATATGAACCATCAGATTGTCTTAACATAATGTTATAGTTGGCATCTAATCTAACCTACATAACACAGTCTTTCATAGCAGCGCTGGTCTAATACTAAGGGCTGTATTTAAACCTGGCTCTATATGCGCCCTAAGTGTTAGTATCCATTTCAATTCATAAAGCTCTAAGGTGCCTAATACGTTACCTTCTCTTCTATTAGGATATAGTATCTGCAAAACCCTGAATTTGAACATATGGGATGGAAAAGATTGACAATGCCTGGCTAAAACATTGTTTACATTCATTTTCCGTATATCATATATGTGGTTGTAGGCTCGATCTCTGAGCCTACGCGTTGTCATACCCACATAGTATACTTCACAATTCTCACATGTGGCCAAGTAAATTATGTTAGTGGTATCACATGTGGCATAGAAATTCGGTATAAACTTAAAACCAATTTCTAAATTTTCATATGGCTGTTCATCAGTGATATATTTGCAGATACAACATTTCTTACATGGGAATGTTCCTTGCCTAAAATTGGTCCTAATATCTAATGGTGTGTGTAATATTTTTTCTTTACATAATAGTCTTTTCAAATTTGGACAATTACTATATCTGAAGTTAGGGTATTCACCCACCACATTCTTCAACTCTTTATTCATACTAAGTAATTTCCAATTTTTATATATGATCTCTTTTATGTACTTGACATCATTGGTGAATTTGATGTCATATTGCACTTTACCTATGTTTAATTTGTTATAATACCTATGTGGACCTTGCTTATAGCAAGTGTTATGAACCAAATTATTTCTATCCTTAGAGGTTGTCTGCAAATGGTTTGGATAACCCCTATTCATAAAACACTTGGTTTGAAAATTCAAAAGTTGTTCTCTGTCTTCAATATCACTACACAGCTTGGTTATTCTAGCCATCTGATTTTTCACAATGTTAGGAAAAATGTGCCGTGGATGCATACTCTCATGGTGGAGTATGCCATTTTTCCAACAAGGTTTTCTGAATAGAGATGTAGTAAATCTATTCAGAATATTTTTTGTTATAGTTACATCAAGATAGTTAATCGTAACTGGTGAAACTTCATATGTAAAACTAAGGAAGGAGGTGGTTGATTCCATATATTCAACGAAATCATGTAAGGATTCCACACTGCCATTCGGAGAATGTCATCTACAAATCTCCTATAGTAAATGGCATTGGCAATAAAGCTTTCATTATTGAGAATATAGGTCCTCTCCCATTGGTATACTGCTATATTAGCATAGATCGCGTTTACAGGGGCCCATGGCTACCCCCCATGTCTGTCTATAGGTCTTATCTTGATACATAAAAATGTTATTATTGAGTATTAATTCTAATAAAGTACAAATAATGAATTGCTCATTTTGGTTAACCATATTGTATTCATTTAGACAACTTCTAATAGCCTCAACCCCAAACTCATTAGGTATACTCGTAAACAAGTTCCTTATATCCAAGGTAACCAATAGGGTATTGGAATTTACTTTTTCAAGCCAAGGGGAATTTTCAAGATCTTCCAACAATTTAAGCGAGTTTTTTAATATAGTAGGTATTTTATCTATTAACGGGGCTAACTTAAGCTGTACATACTGTGAGGCATTCTATGACTGGCCAGATACTATCGGCCGCACTGGTGGGGGATGTATCCCTTTGTGCATTTTGGGTAACCCCTTAATGATGGGAATTAAAGAGGCCCCAATATCCAAATAATCATATAGCTGTTTATCAATGCATCTTGACATTAGTAGATCGTAGAATACATCTTGAACATTTCTAATAATCAACATGACATCAGATCTGCTTATCATTGAATATGCAGTATCATCACTTAACATCTTGTTCATCATGTCATTATAAAAACTGGAATCCATTATTACAACCCCCCCCCTTTATCTGCAGGTCTGAATATTACACCATCATCATTACATAATAAGTCCAAGCTGCGCCTTTGCAACTCATTCATATTGAAGAACAATTTTTTATGTCTTTTTTCTTTATAATAGGCATAGAAATCAAATTCACATGCTCGTAAAAAGCACTCAATAGAGCTAGGTAGCGGTGGAGTGAAGGTGCTTTTCCTTTTGAGGGTAGTGGCTTTGAATATGTGTTCATTACATTCAGAGTCTTTAAAAAGGAGCTTCAAAGCCACTTTCCTAGTAAACTTTCGAAGCATTATTAGCGTGTCCGAAGTCGCTGCCTCGGAGGGAATAAATGATAATCCCTGTTTAGCACAGAGCATTCAGCTTGGTTAAATTCGAGGCGAAATATTAAAAACAAGGTGTTCAATGTTTCTTCTTCCTGTTCTCCCAGTTGTCGCCTGACATCTTCCCCTGCTGGTGGATCGCATCTGAACTCGATGTTTGTATGGAAGCAGGGAGTTTAAAGTAGATGCCACTTTGGGTGCAGTATTCAGTACACATACACCTTCCTTCGGTCTGGCCCCTACTGTTGTGCATTTCAAACCTTGCTGGTTGCAGGGTAAGGAAGAGGCAGATGAAATAATATCTACTTCTGATTGTGACGAAGCAGATACGCCACTATTAGATACAATACTTTCTAAATTGTCGGTGTTGTTACTACTGTTGGAGCTACTTGCTATATCATTATTAGTTCCATTAGTCTCTCCGGCTACTGCTGTTTCATTATATCTCGGCCATAGAAAAATATTGCCGGAATGGAAATCATTACAGTCTCGTCTCAACTTTTTTAACTTCACTTGCTCCAATTTATTACTATAAAATGTTACTTGTGCTAGCATATTATTTAACTTAGACATGCAATGCTCACTCTTGTATTTTGCAACCATGTTTCTATGCTCACCTTCAACTTTATTTATGAGTTCATTCTCTATCGGTTGGAAATAATCAATGAGCAGCCTCAAATAACTGTTGCCAAGATCCAGGTTTAGTTGTTGCCATCTTCGTAGGAGCTCTGGATGGGCCTCTCCATAGCTCGGCATGCAGAGGACGCATGCCCTCATGAATAACCTTGAAATGCAGGCACGCCTCCAGGTGTTTCCTCTGCCAAATGAGCCTGTGGAGTTTGTAGAGGTCATTCTCCAGGCTCCTAAGTTCTCCATAAAATTCCTGCATGTTTTCATTATAGGTATTCACCTCTGGTGGAGCATTACCTTGGTTGTCAAAGTTCAATAAAGAATTTTCACGTTGATGGAATAATTCGTTCCAATTTGTAACATCACTAGCAACTTTCGGTATATAGTCCAACTCTATATTCAGAGTTTCCATCGCGTGTTGGTTAGGGCCTATACAAGCCTAGCCGTAACAATTCCCTGGCTATTTCTTTGCACAGTATTTACTTCTCTGGACACCTGTCTAGCAGGGCAACTGACATGATCCCTGGGGTGAATTTCCTATCTCACATCCAATCATCAAGGTTCATTTTGAAGAGGGCCAAAGAGGCGCTCTGCTCGACATGTATGGGAAGTCTATTCCAGAGTCTGTGGAGTCTCTGGGTAAGGAACCTATCCCTCCGGCATGTTTTGTTTATTGTGATGACAAGGTTTAGATCCCTGGAGCATGTGTCTCTGAGGGATTGGGATTTCTTTAAGTGTAGCATGTCCAACAGCTTTGGGTTTGACATGGCCTTGTATGTTAAGCAGAGATCGCCTCTGAGTAGACGATATGCGGCAGAGTATAGGTGGAGTTTTTTTAGACAGTCAGCATAGGGCATCTGCTTTAAGCTTGTGATTCTTTTAGTGAGGTGTTTCTGCAGCCTTTCCAGTTGTTGCAGATGTCTTGAGAGGTACATACCAAACGGGGCATTGTATTCTATAATGGGTCTAATGAGGGATAAGTACAGTGGGACAATTGCCTCCTTTTTTCTGGATGAAAAGCCCTTAGTGATGAGGTGTGCCACATAGAAGGATTTTCTGACTGTTGTGGTGCCGTGGTTATTGAAGGTGAGACCACTGTCCACCTGTGTCTCTTATCACACTTTCAGTGTTCAGTGTACTTCCACCTATGTGGTAATTCATGGGTACATGTTTTTTCCCAAAGGGGATAACTATACATTTCTTTGTATTAAGTTTGAGCCCATGGCTCTGGCACCAAGCATCTGTTTCAGGAAGGCCCGTTTGTAGGATATCCACTTCATCTGGGGATTCAGTAATGGCTCCTAGTTTACAGTCATCTGCATACTTTGTTAGCCAGAGTCCCTAAGTGTTGGCCTGTACTTCAGAGAAGTATATGCCAAACAAGAGCGGTCCCAGGACTGAACCTTGAGGCACTCCACTTGTTACTTGTCTGGAGCTCGATTTGGTGTCGGCTACTTTTACAGTGTGGGCTCTGTCAGTAAGTCAGTTGGCAACCCATCGAGTGACATAGGGATTAATGCCCAGCTTAGTAAGTTTATCTATGATTCTAGAGTGGAAGATGGTGTCGAAGGACTTGGCGAGGTCCAGATAGGCTGTGTGGACCACCTTACCCTTGTCCATGGCTCTGGAGACTGATTCAAAGAAGTCAATCAGGTTCAGAAGACAAGATCAGCCCTGCACGAACCCAAACTGCATTGGGTCCAGTGTTTGAAGGTTGACAATATCTTTGTTTATAAGTTCCATGATAATATGTTCCATGGCCTTGCAGATCAGGCTTATCAGACAAATGGGGTGGTAGTTCCTGGGATCCAAGCTGGATACCCCCTTCTGGAGTGGGATAACTGTAGCTGTGCACCACTCAGTGAGCACGAAGCCTGAGGTGAGACTATGATTAAGCATGACACTTAGGTGAGATGCAAGTTCATTTTGTAGTTCATCTAGTACATAGCCTGGGATGTCATCTGATCCCAGTGATGCTGTATTCTTAGCTTTGGAGAGTGTGTTTTTTACCAGTATGGCCGTTATTACCAAAATTTGGCAATCTTTCAGTATTGAGATGGGCCCTTTAGGGGGTGAGAGGGTGGTGAAGTTTGCATTGAATCAATATGCCAGGATATTGGCAATATCCTTGTTATCAGTATATTTAATGCCATTCTGTTGTAGCTCAGAGCAGATCTGAGCATTGCCATTTAGATTCTTGACATACCACTAGAATGCCTTGTGGTTGTCTTTGGAATCTTTGGCAATTTTATTTTCGTAACTAGCTTTGGAGGATTTTATGAGGGATCTCAGCTTCTTACTGAGGCTGGTAAGGGAGATTTTTGCATCCTGGGATTTTCATCTTTTCTGCAACAGTTTCTTCCTTTGTTGTAAAGTTTGTTTATGGCAAGGGACCACCAGATTGTCTTCCTTTTTTTGGAGGAGAGTGTCTTGGTTCTATTGGGGATGGAACGATTCAAGCATAAGTGGATGTGCTCGCACAGTGCCTTAGTGTAGAATTCAGCAGTCGAACTTTCAGTTCCCGTCTGCATGGGTGTCATGAAGTTTGTCACTTCTGACTTGAGTAGCATGAAGTTGGCTTTGGAAAAGTTTTTTACAGAGGTTTCCTTACTGGTGAGTGGGGGTGCGATGTGGATGTCAAGGGTGATTAGTTTATGGTCAGACCTGACCAACGAGTGGTTGACCATAGGTGTGGAGCATTGATTTCCCATGTTGGTAATGACCAGGTCTAGGATATTGGAGCCCCTGGTGGGACTAAGGATTAGTAGATCCAGGGCTTTGGAATTTATGAATTCCAAGAGCCGTCGGGCAAAGGTGATGGTACATGAGTAGGTTTCACAGTTAATGGCAGGGTAGTTGATATCACTCGGTATTGGGATGTTTGGTTGTATCTTAATGTTTTCCAGTATGCTTAGAAAGGTGTAGTGAGAATCTTGGGGCATAGTGGGAGATCTGTAGCAAGCTACACTTTGGATTGCAGTCTTACCTAGTGTTAGTTGCACCTGGAGAATTTCAGACACATTGTGTTAGGCAACTAGCCTGGTGTTGTGAATATCCTTGGTAAATATGGACACTCCTCCACCTTTAGTGTTTCGGTCCTGGTTTGGTGGCCGAAAAGTGTGGTAAAAGTTGTAGCCTGGTATTGCAGGGGTGCTCTCTGGAGCCTTGAACCTGGTCCCAGTTACTGCACAGATATCGATGTTCTCCATTTTTAGGAGTGCCTCGAGAGAGTGCATTTTCAGGTTTAGACTTCTAGCATTGAGAGCATTATCTTCAGATTTTGCATGCTTGTACCTGTTACAGTGCTGGTTTTGTCCTATGAACTTTGCCTAAAAAAGGCACTATAGGGGTGGCAAGAGCCTTAGCCAGTACCTGAATCCCAGGGGCGACAGGTGCAGACCATCTCTGGCAAAGCATTGTGGTCTGTTGATCATGTTATTCCAGGCAGACAGATACTGGATCCCCTTTGAATGACACTAGAAGCTTAGCCAATTGTTGAAGTCAGCATTTTGTCCTTATACTGTGGTATCATTTTGAGCAAAGGCAGGATGCCATTTAGGGCTAGGGTCATACCTGCCTGGGCCACATGATCAGAGAGCTCTTCCATGTCTCTTTTCATGTAGTCCAGGTAGGTACATCACAAGTCATTCACTCCAACATGGACAATGACAGAGTCATATTTGTACTTGTTGTGGAGTGACTTGAGTGCATGCATTATGTGGCAGATCCTGGCTCACGACAGGCAGCTGACTGTAATTTTCTCCTTGTTCAGCCTGATGAGTGGAACATCAGTGTGCCTGACAATACAGTCACATATGACTAAAGTGTTGGGTACGTTGCCTTGCCTAAGGGGCTGTTGTTGGGTGGCACACTGGTGTTGTGAGCTATGTGGCACTTTGGTTGTGATTGGTGTTTGTTTGCTTTTCAGCTTTGGAGGTCGTTGCTTGGGCAGGTTACTGTTAAGGGCCTCCACATATGTGTGTTTAGTGTTGCTATGTGTGGGTGTTGGTGGTGTGGGTTTAGAAGGGCTATGTATTGCTTGAGGTGTAGGGTAGGTGTTAACCTTCTCCTCTTGATTGTCTAGCACAATCTTGGGTGGAGAGAGCTTGCTTCCAGTTTGGTTATGTAAGTGCATCTCTCACAGGTTCTAGTGTTGGGTGGTAGGAGGAGAGGGTTGTCTGTGTACATGAGGCAATTGCTGCATTGCCCCAGTATGCCCAGATTGACCAGGTGGACAGGAGAAATCACCGGAAGCTGACCCTTGGACATGCCTGGTTTGGTGCTTTTCTTTTTGTAAAGTACAAGAGCTGTTTTCCCTTACCTTAGCAAGGTACTTTGTAATTATAGGCTGTCTAGTGCCTATGATTAATTTCTCCTTATTAACGAGGAGAGATGAGTACCTATATCAGTTTAAGACTTCCTAGTGCTTTCCAGCAGGTTTTAAAGCAAGTGCTAGTCACAGGGATGCTTAAAGGTAAGATGAAAAAAATGGTTTATCCTAAACACTACAGTGTGCACAAGCAGGAGTTAGAGGTGAAAGTAGGTAACTTAAGTGTTACCTGTCTAAAGTTTTAGTGGAGAGTCGCTATTTTTAAAACAGCAAGATAGACTGAAAGGGGATGGTCACTTTTGTATTCTGGTACTTTGGAACACAGTAGGATAGCCAATAAATTTAAATAGCTGAAGGGGAGTGACTTCACAAAATGACACTTTTATGCTTACTCACACAAGCCAGTAAACACAGAGAGGAAATGAGATATATGGTCAAATTAATATAAGGAGAATGCAACTGGAAAGACAGTGGTGTTTAAGAACACTACAGTAACCAGGTGGGAGAGTGGGGAAAAACTTTTCTGCCTGACTCACAAGAAACAGCTGTGGTCTCCTTTCAAGTTTTAATATGCAGTTAAAAGCAGAATACAAGTAAAACACAAGGTAAATAAAACAAATCACAGTATTCAAAATAGAAAAAGGCAATAAAGTAATACAACAAATAAAAGCAAACTAACCTTTCCCTCACAGCAAAGTGTAGCAGAGTCTGGGTGAGCCTTTCTAGTAAAGCTCTGAAATGTTTTAGTTTACCTAAATAGAAGGTTTAGTTCCTAGCTTCACTTCCTCAGTTCACAGATGATTAACCTTAGCTGACCTGTTCTATTGACCTGTACTAATTTCTGCCTGACTTACAAGAGACAGAGCTGTGGTCTCTCTTCAAGTTTTAATATGCTTCTGTAAAACCCATTGCTTCACTTCTCTGTCTTCCAGTGCACATAGTAACAGCATCTGTGGTTAGATCCTGACCTGGCTCTTCCCATATGTGGCCTATGAGCAGCCACTGGATTCAATGCTATTCTCCAGGTAACATCTTCCCAGCCAAGCACATGACATATAAACAAGTGTGTATTCAACTTACCCAAGGCCTGAGCTCTTGGGTGTCATTCATCATTTGCTGTCAAGTTGTCTGCAATAATGGCCAGCTCCAAGTAGCATTAGAAAGTCAGCATGACAATACCTGCAATAGTTATGCTGCAGTAAGTGAGGTCAGGGGCTCCTCAATTTGATCTAGTTCTCAGTACTGATAATCATCTGATTTGGAACAAGCTAACTTGTCAAAAGATAAACACAATTGTGTATTATTGCTGAATGAGTTGAGGAGCAATGTCAGTGCAAAAAGCATCATAGGCAGGTATCCGCAATTACTGCAGGTGCTGTGGTGGGTGAGGCCCTAATACACAACATGCAGATCTATTACAATCAAACTCAGATTCATAAGACTGGACAGTTAGGGTTGAACATATTATGGAATGTCTGCTGTGTAAGCAGAATATGAGTGCACTGCTGCAGAATGTTAGTAGGGCAAGAAATGATGTTAGAATGTCTCCTGTGTAAGCAGAGTATGAGTGCACTGCTGCAGAATGTTAGTAAGGCAAGAAATTATGTTAGAATGTCTCCTCTGTAAGTGGAGTATGAGTGCACTGTTGCAGAATGTTAGTAGGGCAAGAAATCATGTTGCTGTTAAGTAGTTGTGAATGTGTAATATTAACTTTAAAAAGCAAATGCCACAATCTTCATACTCTAGACAATACTGTCCACAAGCTGGTGTATGTACAAACTGCTGTGACACATCAGTGGCAGCCACTGTTTCACACCCCATAGTGGCCTGCTGCGAGTGGTATATGGCTCATTGCACAAAGATGTATGGTAGCTTGTACCTCAAAACCCTAGAGGGGAACCTTTAGAAGATGCAGATGTAGAAGGCACAGGTGACTGAACAAGATGACTGAACAGCAGCACAGAGATGTGAGTATCATATACACCAGGACTTGAGGGACTTAAGTTCATGCAGTAGTTGTCAGGTATGTGGCTTCAGTGTGAGCCTACATACTGAATGGGAGATAATAAAATGCCAGTATTGAGACCCTGTGTTATATTGTTATCTTTGTGAACATTATCATTACATATTTATCTAAAGACCTGAAGGAACATTCCATCCTGCACTTCATCATCCCTGCTCTGGGAAGGTCCTCATGGGGATGGTGTCACACCACCCTGATGTTGCTGAAGGTTGTATTACTAGACTTCTACAGATAAGGTTCTTCAGGTAGATGCAGGCTACTTATATTTGAAATACCTTTACTAGGGAGACATCCAAACACCAAAACCTAATACTGAGCTGGCCAAAGACATGGCCAGTAAACCGGCAGCACCTTTTGTGAGGCTTTATGTATGCATACTGCTGTGGTATTCATCCTAATTCATAGATTCTAACAGTATCGACCATAGACTTGAAGTGAATCATGAGCGGTGATGACACTTCCAAAGGCTTGGTACAGAGCATTAGAATGCCACTTACTGATATTATGACTTCCATCAGAATTAGATTTACGTATAGCATTTATACAAATCTTGTGCACTCATACCGCCTGACAATTTATGGAAAAGTATTCATGCTGATAAACCTATATAGGCAAGTAAGTTTCCTGATCGCAATTTGCATGGCATTTATTAGGCCAAATAAAGCTAGGAAGTGGCAAATTGGACTGCAAGCATTCTGTTTCTGTTTGTGGCATCCAAATCCACATCCTAGCATGGGATACCAGGTAAACAAGAAATGTTGTAGGATCTATCTAGATAGTTCCGATGATATCCACGTAGCATATCCAGCAGGCCTCTAGAATATTCTTGAGGTCTAGAATATCACTTCCATTATCATTTATTTCTGTAAGGGTATCAGCTGCCCTCTTCCTCCATATCTATTCATCATCCTGTACAGGTTAAACACGATAACTAGTGTTTGTGCATCCACTGGGAAATGCTACATTTGTTCTTGCATAGAGAGTGATGTTTACAAAACTTGCAGCCAAACAGTCTACTTAGTGCAGCAGTAGTGTATGGCTTAACCTAAAACATCTATTGTCACAGTTCTGTGATCATTTTAGATATGACACATGGTACACTAGTTATATTTTGCTTTCTTTGTGATTCTGCCCATGTATTGGTTGGTGTATAGAATAGGATTCAGGATGTTTGGGTACTTACATGGCATACTGTGTGAGTCATATCCTGAGCTGACAGATTGTATGAATGTTTCATTTGCATATACTTATTCTGAACACCTGAAATGTTTTATAGACCTTAAAGTCCTGACCTGAGGTCAAAAGCAAACCCTGTACCTTGTGTTAATGAGATGAAGATCTTAGCCATTATTCCAAACCAACTCACCCTCACATTTTGAAAAATATAAAAATAAATGCTTTTCTTGCAAACTGAAAGAATAATCACAAGTTTATGCGAAAGTATAAGAAATGGAGAGGCAACCTGTTTGACCTCTGCACATACGAATACAAGTTTTGTTGAAATGTCAGATGACATCATTGATATACTATATATAAAGGTATTGACTGTTTAACCATAGGGAAAGTTTGTGGATCTTTCCACTTTCTGCCTTTTTATCTCCATTAATATTAATTCAGTTTAGCTTGTGAGAATAGAAAGTTTTAATTAAGTTATGAAGTGAAAGAAAGAATGCAGACTGAAAGCATTCTTTATTTATTCATGGTGTGTTTATCAGTTTTAGTGCTATATCACATGGCAAATGTCTGTGATAAAAACTAATTCAAGAAAATCAGCAACATAATTCCAGAGGATTTTATTGCATAATAATTCACATGATTAAGCTAAACACTCCCTGTTGAAACTGCAAAACTTGTTATTGCAGCTCTTGATACTTAAAAATTTGCAGTTCTGAAAATAAACAAATTCTGAAACTCACTGCTATACTCTTAAAATATTTTTGCAGGATGGGTGTTTCTGGTCTGAAACTAGGTCAATAAAGGTTGGTCCCCTCCAATAAATAATGATCCAGGTGTATTAAAAAAGAAAAAAAAAATGGCTCCTATGCATGCGGATGCTGTTCACAATGTGGATGGGTGGCAAATAAGAGTGAATCAATTATTCCTAGTCTCATTAATAATAGAAAGATGATAGCAGCAGTCTATTATAATTGTCAGACCAGAGGAGTAATCTATCTTGCATATTGCCAAATAGGTTTCCCATATTACATTGGCAAGATGGAAAGAAGTCTGAAACATAGAATGTATGAACATGGTTATGATACAGGGAAGAAAAAGGATACGCATGCCCTCTATAGACATAGCTTGGAGTGTAACCAAGCTGTGTTTGAGCTTTGGGTGATTGAACAAGTTAGACCTTCAGACCAGGGTGGTGATTGAGAAACTTTTTTAGAGTTTCGTGAATTGATATGGCAACTGCAGTTAGATGCATGTACTTCCCCAAGTCTGAACGACCATGTATCTATTGTACAGGCACTGAAATTGAGAACTATAGCATGAGAAAATGTACATGTTTTGAATAAAATATATTTATATATATATATATATATATATATATATATATATGTATATATGGTTCTACCTGACTTCACCGAACATCGACAGATCGGAGAGCCGCGAGAGAAGAAAGTGCAGAAGAACGCGACGGGACCCAGAAGATCGACAGTGCAGAAGACCGACCCGACGGATGAAAGCACCGGCGCTGAGGATGCCGAAATGGGAAAAGGCTGTGTATATATGTAGTGACGGACGTTAGGTAAGGTAAGTGTGGATAGGGTGGGTTAAGTGAGTTAGGGTTAGGAGCGGGTCAGGTAAGTGTGTAGTGATTGTGTTTGGGTTAGGGGCGGATAAGTGAGTTAGGGTTAGGGGCGGGTCAGGTAAGTGTAGTGATTGTGTTTGGGTTAGGGGATAAGTGAGTTAGGGTTAGGGCCGGGTCAGGTAAGTGTGCAGTGACGGACCTTAGGGTTAGGGTTTGGGTCAGGGTTGTAGGTAGTTGTGTATGTGAGGTTTAGTGTGGGTTTGCAGG
Source organism: Protopterus annectens (assembly GCF_019279795.1). Taxonomy (NCBI): domain Eukaryota; kingdom Metazoa; phylum Chordata; order Ceratodontiformes; family Protopteridae; genus Protopterus; species Protopterus annectens. The sequence goes on along the minus strand of NC_056745.1, from coordinate 994,216,438 downwards.
GATTTTGGTGTGCTTGTGTTGTGTATGTGGTTTTGGATGGGGAATGTGTTTTGTTTGTTGATTGTGGTGTGTGAAGTGTATAAGGTTTCGTGTTTGTGTACTGTCGGGCATGTGGATTTTCGTGTTTTTGTACTGTCGGTTATGTGGTTTCGGTGATTGCGTTGTCGGTGTTGTGGTGTTTCGTGAAGTCAGGTAGAACCGTATATATATATATATATATATATATATATTATTTATATATGTATGTATATATATATATATATTATTTATATATGTGTATATATATATATATATATATATATATATATATATATATATATATATATATATATATATATATATATATATATATATATAAAATATTTATTCTTCATTATCCAATATATATTAGTAATGTTTTTTATTGGATTTTAACTGGTTTTAGTGTAGGATGTGTATCTTTAATGTACTTTGTATAATTAATTGATCATTTCAAGCTGTGGATCAATCCTGATGCGCCATTTTGTGTGTGTGTATGTGTGTGTGTGTGTGTGTGTGTGTGTGTGTGTGTGTGTGTGTATGTGTGTGTGTGTGTACATATCTATATATATATATATATATATATATATATATATATATATATATATATGATTCCCCTTTAGAAGGTCGAACCACTGAAATCTCAAAAGTCATATGTCTGAAGCCATATGCTCGAATTTCAGAAGCTCAACCTTCTGAAAGGGAACATAAAAAAAAAACACAAAACAATGTTTCTGCACCCCCACACCCCCGTTACTTATTTATTCTAACTCCGAGATCGCACTACAGTGCAGAAAGGGAAACCTCCCATTTTGAGCTGTATGCCGATCCCCATTCAGAAGGTCGAGCTTCTGAAATTTTGAGCATATGGTCTCGACAATATGACTTTGGAGATTTCAGTGGTTCGACCTTATAAAGGGGAACCATATATATTTTTATATGTATATATATATATATATATATACTGTGATGTCACTGGGATAATTATTCCGATGAAGTTTCAGGTTATTTGAAATGAAAGCACTAATTCAGTATCTCGTGTTTGGCAATAAACTTTTTTTAATACACCTGGATCATTATTTATTGGACAGGACCAACCTTTATTGACCTAGTGGCTGCTACTGCTGTTTTGGTTCCTGGTTCGTAGTTATGTGTTGCTACATCTAATTCACTTTTTTGTTTCTTGTCTGCCCCAATGTTTCTGCTGCTTTTATATGCTAACTATGAGCTTTCTTTGCATTTTAATAGGGAAAAATCAGAGATGCTGCATTCTTGGAATGAATTTCTGCTCCCCCAGGGATGGAAACTACTGTCATTGAACTTTCAGTGGGCATCAGATGGATGGAACTCTCCAATGGCTGTTGTACAGGGAAGTTATGTCATTAATGTATACTAATAATTTAAAAATGTGGTACATATTACGATAGTGCTAATAAACTGAAATATCTAAACTTAATCACTATTCTAGTACATTTCCCATTAGTTATGACTTTCTGTGTTCATTGTTCTGATAGTATTTTACATTAAAGTAGGGAGTTTTCCTTTTCAATAATATATTTATGTTATCTGTCTGTCTGTCATAATGTCACAGTTGCCTCTTCTATGAGAGGACTGATATCAAATCAAAAAATCATTTTACACAATAAGGGTAGACAAATTTGTTAAACAATGTAAGTTCATACTCTGAACAATATTTATGAGGATGAGAATTTGAAACAATATAATAATATAATTAATGTAGAACTTTAACAAAAACTGTACAGTTATAATGCAAAGTATGCAAATCCAGGTAACACTTCTATCATTGAAGCACTTACTAAAAGATAAGTGCAAGAGAATTGTCTCTGTACTGTGTCACTTTTTAGTGGATGCTTGCAGATGTTAAGGAACAATGCATAGTTGGGTATCTGAACTTAGTATTTCACAAACTAAGAAATGTGCTGCCATAAGCTTTCGTCCTGACATCGAGTGCTGACTGTTGAGTATTAAACTTGATATTTTTGTTCACTGTCTTCAGCTTTAGTAACATGTTGCAGAAACTGCAAATAATCACTGACCTTTATGTTTTGGAAAAGGAAGTGCCAAATTTAAGTTTTTTTGTAGGATGATATCCCATAATAGTAATGTGTGCTTGTGCTATAAAACAAAAAGGTAAGGATTGTGGCATGTTTCGAAAATGAAGATGACTGTACTATACTATAACTACAACGGCTGATGCACAGAAATTATACAAGGTAAAGCATTTTGCCTGCTTTGCTAAATTTCAAATCTTCCTGTAGGCAAATCTGTCAATCCTCAACAACTGCAATTTGCCGTATTTTAGATATTTACTGATTAGCAATTTGACAAAATGTGCTTAATAGTGTGATTTTGTAAAATGTATGGATTAGTCTTAGAAGGCCATAGCTTGTATTGCATAAGGTATTACATGAACATATTTCCAGTTAATCCAGACTCCTTAGCTGTAGCTGAAAGCCACCAGTTTTACAAATCTGCCCCTAGCATGACAGCAAGGAATGTAAGCAAGTTGTGAAACTTTCTTACATTTGTCACATTGCAGAATCTTAAAAAACATGTTACAGCTAGCAGGTTAAAATCTTCAACTCATAGAATTCATAAGCCATTCTTTCCAGCGAGAGAGAATTATAGCAGTGACTGCAAAATTTCAAACATGCAATTCAGCAAGATAATAATCATGTATTTTTGAAAGTGCTATCAAACTATATTTCACTTACCACTTTAATGCGAGTGTCATTCAAATATAATGTGACAGACTACTAGTAGATTACATTTATTATATATCCCTGATATTTCTTAGTCTTTGTATATTAAAATCAGAAAGGTAAAACTTAATTGGAGTAGTCATATCTCCAATATCTGAGACTTATCAATTCATATTTCTTTACACTTCAACAAAAAGTGCTAGTGTTCATTGTTTACCATTAGCAATAACTTCTGACAAAAAATACCAAACACTAATATATAAATAGAGGGGCAATAAAAACCTAGACATCCATAGGGAATGCTTATTAATATTTACATCAGCTTAATTGGAGAAGGAAGCACGCATAAGTTTTAACTGCAATTGATTACCCATATGGCTTGAAATGAACTCTTAACAAATTCACAGTTGTCATGAATGTAATATCCTTTCAAGGAAAATTCAAATCCTGACTTCAGATATGGGGATAAAATCCCCCAACCCCCTTTTTTAGAACTCATCTCTCAGAAGGTAAATCATCTCTAAGGTTGCTACACATTAGAGGATGGGTAATTTCCACTGGAGCAACCTGACTCACAAGCAGGTTTTGATATACACAGCAATGGTGACAAATGCTATCACACACTGGGCATATAGTGCATGAAACCACTAATGCAATGGTGCTATATTAAAATACAAGAATATCATTCAGTTTTGTTGCTGATTTTAGTACTTGCATCCTTTATTCATTAAATTACAATCTTGACAGAGTATCAATATAGCATTCAGAAGACAGCTGATAACTTCCCAATTGGACACATAGATTCCTTCATGCCTAGAATTATGGACAGAATTGCCTCATAGTAGTGCATATTGTACTTTGAACATCTGCCCTGACATCTACCAGGAAAGAAAATTAGCTAAATCTTGCCAGATGGTAACTTGCCCTTTAGTAAATTGGCGTCATCAATCATGATGCAGGCCCTTGTTCTAGAACCAATTTTTCAAACAAAAAAAATTTCATTCGCAGAAATGTAAACAGATTTGCAGATTTAAAGAAAGGGTCCTGACAATTTTTGCATAAATCAAAATAAAATAAATGGTGTGCTGAATCAGGCATAGCCCGTATAAGTGAATTATTTACGTACAATCTAAAAGGTGTGACTCTTCTTAAAAATATACCAGATGCTTCACTTGTATTTTTAAACTCATAGATCAATGAAAAGAGGTTAAATAGCAAAAATATTCAGTGCAATGAGGGTTTTAGACACTTGTGTTCTACTGATAAAGGGTTAAATATAAATCAGAAAATATGCACTGTATTACATGGAAAGAAAATGCTTATGCTTCAGACTACTTTCTTTCTTCCCCCTAAACTGGTATCACATGTATTATAATCATAACACAAATGCATTACTGAAATACTTTGTCATATTCAGTTGAAAATTAATATACAATAAATTATTTTTCCATACACAAGCAAATTCAGTAACATTTAAAAACAGCATTTCATATATCTTATTTTGATTCAGAAACCCCCCCAGAAATGAATGGTAATGAGCAACTGTAGTTCTGATTAAATGAGGATAGGATACAGAGTATGTTTTGGGAAGCCATCATGCAAGAGATGTTTCTTGAAAGTGGTGAAGGGGTGGCTGCCCCAGGTGCAATATCTAAGGGAACATGATGAGCAGATGCCGATCCAATAGAAGTGCAGCAGTAGCATTCCAGAATGAATATCGATACTATATTTACAGTCATGGCTGTAGCGCTGAAGCAGTTCATGTATGGGACTTAACAAGCCACTCGCTACATTTGTAATTGGGAAACTCCACAGGGCGGGGGTGGGGGAGCTCCAGATCAGGGAACTATACGAGGTGCCAGATAACCTAGCTACAGTTCTGTGACATGTGATGTTATATGCTGCACATTGTGCAAAACTGGTAGACTAAAGAAATTAAACCCTATAACGCATGTGGGTGATTTGTTGCATTGTAACTTAAAACAAGTTTCACTAATGTTAGTCTGTTAATGGAATAAGATAACTAGGATCACCTAATATAGTAAATATTAGTTTGTGTAATATGCCAGAAATAATTGCTAGTATCATTTACGAATAATACAATAATTCGGTTTTATGAATATTGGAGGCCAAGTATGCCCTAAGTATTGAAATTGTATAATCACTGTTGTTTATGCAAAATGGTAATCTTGAACCTTCATGGCAGTGTTTGTTAATTATTAACTGACATTTCATTTTACTGAAACTGCTGTAGTAGAACTAACAAATATTGCTATAGTAACCAGTATTTTATTTGGTTTTATGTTGTCCCATGAAACCAAAGTTCAAGCATTGTTGATAAGAATCATCAAAACATTCATAAAATGCTGTATTTGTTGAATTGTCAAATATCATAACCATGCTTCTCTCCCTGTTCAGAATCAAACTCATGTCTCTGTTTGATGGAATATATACTCCCCCTGTCCTTTCTATTGTACATATTTCACTTTACATTAAACTGACCACCTCTTCTCCCTCCTCTCCCTCCTTCTTCCTCTGATCTATTAACGTAGCAATTGTCCTAAGAACTAGCACTTCATCATGCATGCACTGTGTCTGCAAGAAGAGCAAGGGATATTATGGTGCAGGACAGGACCTGTGAAAATGGAAGAAGGTAGCAAAGTGCCTCATTCTCATACCAGAAGTTCATGGAACCAGAATAGAAATTTAGCCCCAGGTAGCGGGGACATTAGGTTACACAAAAAGATATATGTTTCAATGACTACATAAATGGGGACCTTGCAGCAGAGATATTAGAATGGACAACATGACTGAAAACATGAGGGAAGGCAACAAAACACATAATACTTATATGTGCATGATTATGCTGCCAAGACAGATGAAGAACCTGTAAGGTACCAAATAAAACTATATATTGACTAGATATCTTACTTGTACAACTACCTTTCCAGACAGACACAGAACACTTACCTCCATTAATCAGTGTTTCTCATGGAACTAAATGCTGTCAGAAAGTAACTAGGTAGAAAAGCTAAGAAATTCACCTTAGACTAATTACCCACAGCACTTAAAGCCTTTTGGAGCAAAAGTACAGCCCAGTATGCTATTTGGCATACTGCATACATGACCCCGTATATTCCTACCTCCTGAACTATAAGTATCTAAATGTAATTGATTCTCAGATATAGGGTCATATCGAGCAGTTTCAGTTTCCAAATGCTGTCTTTAAACAACAGTGCTAGTAGTACTCTGTTTTGATCATTTATAATGCTAAACATGCTCATTTGCACATATTTTCATCTGCAAATAATGTTATATGATATATCTACTGCACATTCCCATTTGATGCTGTGACCCTTGTAAATAGGATCATGCGTCTGTACTTAATGAATATGATTTCCCACAAGAGTTTACTACTGGAGTTTTAAGACATCACTCTAGAAAGTATCAATGTAAAGCTCAATACAGCTGATAGTTAGAAACTGACAACAGTATACATGCATCTGTGCTTTTGCACTCAAGTTAGCAAGATTAGACTATCTGATTCACAACAGTGCTGATGGATGAAACTATAGATCTTAATTTGCCTAATTAGTGAATGACCGATTAAACTGTAACCATTACAGGAATAGTTGATAATGATAATATTTACATAAGCTTGTTGTAGCAGTAATATTGCTGATTGCATGTCTTATTTGTATTTTTTTATATCATATAAATATTGTAAAAAATGCATTATTATTTATGGGACATATGCTTAAATGTTTATACAAGATGAAGAACAACTGGTTAATTTATATAAGATGTACACCCAATCTATTTTAGAACATAATAACACTTTTGCCAGTATAATAGTCAACGATTAGTGTTACTGGAGTCTGTTCAATGAAAATTTGCAAAACAAATACCCACAGTGGATTAATTATATTATTCTGACAGATGCAAAAATGCTAAATTTATTGAAACTCTGTTATAGGATTACAAGAGGAAAAGCTGTAAGTACGTATACAATTCTTAGGAAGTAATTGCTATATCTTATATATAATATCAATCTCTCAATGTGATAATATCAATTTTAATACTTTTTATTGTGAAACACAATTAATATGTCATTATATTATTGAAATGATTCATAGAATTTAAAATCACATACCAACTGATATTAGGTTCTCTCCTATGAACAGCCTATGAACTTTTTTTTTTTTTTTTTTTTTTTTTTACTAAATGCATTTTTGTGCACATTTTTTTTGGTCAGCAAATGCAATCAAGAACATATCTCAATCAGGCTTGGAGAATATATGTTTCATATCACATACGTGACATCCATCTGAATGTCACATAGCACTTAAAAGAAAGGAAGAAATTCTATATAGCTGCTCCAGACCACATTTTACATTCAGTACCAGCACAGTTTATATTAGTTTACATGAATTAGTGAAAAGTTATTTATAAAATACTAATAATACCAACAAGATTTTTCTTCAGTTGCTAGAAAATCTATGAATTTATTATCTTGTTATGGATTAATATACTGTCTCTCCCAATTCCTAAACTTCTTTTCAAAATCTACCCTAGATTACCACCCCATACCAAACACTCTCAAGTAGTAGGGCATAAATATATCTATATCATACAGATTTTTAATCTGAGTTGTTATTATACCAAGCTTCCCCCTTTTCTCAATCTCATACCTTTAGCCATCCATCCATTACCCCTATCATATTCCTCTCTCCAATATTCTCCTCTATTATCCATTTACTTAGTTACTTAGAATTATGCCTGTCTTTTCTATAACACTTTCAGACCAAATTGCTGTCCATTCTTTAATCTCCTTTGCTCTTTCTCACAGTAATATTAATGTGCCCTGTCCCTGCTGTCATCTCTTTCTCCTATGTCCTTCCTAATCATTTTTTTAAACCCCTTTCCTAACTTGTACACACCCTCACTTCTCTTCTCCCACTGCCCAATCTAAAAAAGAGCTTGCATGCTTTAGCAGAAAGTTCATAATAATCTTCCATAACATTTTAACCTGTGTTCATTCCTGCCAGGTATGCAGAAAATCTGCCTCCTCTTGCTCACATCATTAACAATCTGCTGTATCAATTTAGTCACATAACATTCATTTTTAGGTGCCACACAACCTTTGTACATAGTAATAAGAAATTTAAATCACAAACTATATAACTCTTTTTAATTCCCCCTCCATACATTTAGAACTCTTCTTAAAATGTGTCATATCCCCAATTTTTAATTCTCCTCCATACATTTAGAACTCCCCTTAAAATTTATCTCCCCATTTTTTAATTCCCCTCCATACATTTAGAACTCCTCTTAAAATTTGTCATTGCCCTAGTTTTTACTTATCTTCCATATATCTGTAGCATTGCATAAGTCTTGACCACCTTTCTCATTTCAAAATCCTTACATATAATCCTTATTCTTCCGACAGTGATGGAATTCCATTTACTCTTTTTTATCCACATTTGTTCATTTTCCTCAAACTTCCAATGGCACATTTATATTCCACAAATGGCTGCAAAAGTAACTGATCTCTACTCCTTCCCTATAATCCCATACTGATCTTATATCATCTACTCCCTTTTTAATTATCTTCATCCTTTAGGTGTCCTGCAGATCTTCAAAGGCCTCCTTCAGGTCTCATGATATCACCTCCTGCAACCCCTTTCTCCTCGAATCTTACAGACCTAATCTGCCCATCCATTAATCTTATTAACTGATTATCTATTTTTTTTAAATAATACAATGTTTAACAATACAATCATCAATAAACAACTATTATAACCTTTATATACGTTATGTACAATTGACCTGAACAAAGGAGGGGGAAATTAATAAAATATATGAAATTAGTAACAAAAATGTATAATATTCATTTAATAAAGTATAAAGTTAAACTAATTATTTAGGGTTCATTTTTAATGTCTCAATAAGAGATACATTTTTTTACCAAGGATTGTTTGTCAATGTTTTAGGGGGAATTCTCGATTCCTTCACCTTGATTTCTAATGTCGCTATTTCTTCCATCAATCTCAAGAATTCTTTCAGAGTAGGTTCTTGTGAAGACTTCCAATTTCTAGTTATACATTTCCTTGCCACAGCTAGTATGGACCAAAGTAGATATAGATCTTTTGTATTCATTCCGAAAGTATAATTAACATTTAAGAGGACTAAAGATTTGGTTAAAATAAAGGTATCTGTGAATATAGCTTGGAGAAAAACAGTAATTTCTTCCCAGAATTTTTTTATATTAATACAATTAAAAAATATATGAGACCAATCAGCTTTACAGTTTAAAGAACATCTCCAACAAATGGATTTATCAAGTGAATTGAATGTGGCTAGTTTATCAGGTGTAATAAATGCCCTGTGAATATATTTCCATGTAAATATTTTCCATACTTGTAAATTAAATGTTAACAGAACATAAAAGATTTGTTTTACTCTCAATTGATAGATTAGTGTGACATCCTTTTGCTATGAAATTCCAATATCTTGCATTAGGTTTAGTTTTATATGTTATCAATATTTTGTATAATTTTGAAATTAGATTTGTCCAATTATAATTGTCATAAATAACTTCAGATATTAGACTTATTGAATTTGGACTAGTTTTATAAGGATAATTAATTATTTTACTGTTAAGATCCTTAACATACGATAATATGCTTTGTAGTATCAACCAATCTGCTGATGGAATGTCATATTTATTCTGAATTTCTTGACTGTCTAATAATACTACTTGATTCTCTCTGCAATGTTGCCAACAAGTGAAGTTTTTCCCCTCCCATCTAGTTAAGATAACATTATGAATTTTATTGAAGAAATTCTTTGTAGAGATAAAGGGTATTATCAAGTCTAGCCAAATCTTAATATCCATGTTAGTATATATAAATCTTCTGAATAAATTGTAAATATTATGTATATAATTTAAGTTTGTTGGTTTTGTTTGTTATATTGAATATTAACAGTCAATATGTGCCACATCCTATTATTTTGTTCACTTAATATACAATTTTTAATTATTTTATTTTCATTTAGAAAAATAATAGTGTGCAATGTTTTCCATGTTGAAGAATAATTAGGAGCTATCCAATTAATGATAGTTCTTAATATGGAAGCTTTTATGTATTATTCTAGATCTGGAAGTTTAATTCCACCCATTTCCCAAGATCTAATATGATGTGTATGGGCTATTCTATTTCTTTTTTTGATACCAAAGAAAGTTTAATAGAATTGTATTTATTTATTTCAAGATTTTCTTGTTAGGTACTATAGGAATAACTTGTGCAATGTAATTAATTTTTGGAAGTATTGTCATTTTTATTATTTGTAATCTGTCTTCAAATCTCAAGAACATTTTATTCCCACTTGCTAATAACGTTTTTATTTTATTAATTATTTTGCTATAATTTGTGGCTAATGTAGATTCCAAATTATCACATAGTGTTATTCCTAAATATTTTATCATGAGAACTTGTATTCCTATCACACAATTTGTAGTTAAGGTAAATTATCTCTTTTTTATTCAAATGTATATAATTAGATTTTCCCTTGTTAAATCTAAGGCCAGAAAATATGATAAAACCTTTCCACTATTTCATTTAGTTTGTACTGATTTCTCCAAGACAGATAATGTGAGTAAAACATCATCAGCAAATAACATAATTTTTGAATTGAGTTGTCCATATACATCTATGACTGATGTATTAGAGTTGTGGCATACCAATGAGGCAAATAATTAAATTCCTAAGGCAAACAGGATGGGAGAAATCGGACATCCCTGCTTTGTACCTTTGGTTATTTCAATAGCCTCCAAGGTAAATGGCCCAAGTTTTACATAAGCCAAATAATTTTTATAAATATTCTTTATTAGCATAATAAAATTAGTTATTTTTATAAATATTCTTTATTAGCATAATAAAATTAGTAGGAAATTCAAACAATTCTAAAGCCTTAAAAAGAAAATCCCAGCTCAACGAATCAAAGGCGTTTTCTATATCCAAAGCTACTCTTAGAGCTTCTTGGTTGTTTCTGTTTAGAAAATCTATGAGTGTTAGAATTCTTTGTATATTGTCATGTGTGTATATTTTCTAAATGAATCCTGTTTGATCCTCATTTATTATGTGTGTCAATGATTTTTTTTAATTCTACTAACTAATATTGACATGAAGATTTTATAATCATTGCTAAGTAAAGATATTAGCCTATAAGATTTACACTGTAAACAGTCTTTGTTTTCTTTTATAATGGGTGCAATTAAGGAGTATCTCCATGAAATTGGAGTTGTGTTTTGTGCTAGAATTTCATTCAAAGTTTTGTGAAACAATGATATTACTGAAGATGGAAATATCTTATACAATTCATTAATTATTTCATCCTTATGTCCTTATTGTTATTATGTCCTTCACATGCTCCCACCTAAAACTCCCACACTACTAACTCCACACCTAAATCATCATTTCTTTGCCTACTTTAACTTAATTCAGAGATCTTGCTCAGAACACCTTTTCATAAATCTTTTGCATGCATGCCTCTGGCCTACCTTACTCATATTCTCAAACTTTCATTGTTTGTTTTTCTTATCCATTGTACCTATAATATTGTTTTCCTCTGTAATATTGTTAATTTGTCTCTATTCGTATGTATTTGTATGTCTGTTTGGGGCTTTTCCCCTCAGGTCTCCACTGAAAAAGGGTAATTCTTACCCAGCTGGACCAACCCAGTTAACAAATGCAAATAAATAAATAAATAAATTAATTAATTCCCGGTGTTTTACTAATTTTACTTTCCTTGATTTTTTGAATAATTTCTTTTAGAGATATTTGTTTTTGAATGTCTAACTTTAACTTTTCTGGTATTGCCTTTACCTTTACTTATTAGTCCCTTTTTCTATAGACACCTCCTAACAGATGCAGAGGCAGAGAACATACAGCAGGGGGAAGGTGAAACAGAAAGGTTCAGGGAGCGATCATACGGGACCCACTCTGAAGAAGATGTGGGAACGTGCTCCCAATCCTTAGTTCTCAACTTATCACATAAAACTTTAAATAAATTTGAAATACAAGTTTTAAATAAAGGTTTAACATTCATTCCTAGTAAAGTAAGTGACATTACAGATACAGTTTTAGATACAAGACTTTTTTCATGGAATATACAATTAAAGTTGGAGTTTGGGGACAATAATGGTATTAGTGAGCGCAAGGTTTTTCAAACCCCGAGTCTATATGTCCTCTCTTTACATCCTTTGATAGAAACTTTTACTCGATTAGTAGAATAAGATCTATTTAAGTTAAATAAGTTAAAAAAGGAGAATAGAAGGTTACAGGGTAATCAGAATTTGACTTTCCAACAAAGGAAAGCTCTTTCTGGGCTTGTAAAGGAGCCTTCCATAGTTATTCGTACTGCTGATAAGGGAGGTCCCATTGTTGTGATGGACTCAGAAGATTACTTGGAGAGTATGCTGTTAATGTTAAGTGAAGATTCATTTTACTCTAAGATTGGAATGGATGAAGTTACTAACAAGGTTTTTAGGATATATGACTTGTTAGATGATCTTTACAAAAGTCGAGATATTGATTATGAACTTTTAAAATTTTGAGGGTTAACAAACCCCTTATACCAGCTATACAGGGCCTTCCAAAGACACATAAGTCTATGGAGAAGCCACCTCTATGTCCTATAGTAGCTGGGAGAGGTTGGGTAATGGAGCCCCTGTCACTTTATCTGGAGTACTTCCTTAGGCCCATTGTTGATGCAAATTCTACTATTTTAAGAGACAGTAAACATTTTCTCTTAGAGTTGTATACCTTTACAAAAGGGTTACCTGATGAAAAACCTTGCATCCTTGTTATAATGGATGTAAAAAGTTTGTTTACAGTAATTCCCAATGATACAGGTGTGTTAATGGTGCATCAGTACTTGACTGAACATTCTGATTTGACCCCCAAGACTATAAATCAATTGACTCTGCTTCTAGAGACAGTTTTACAAAATAATGTTTTTATTTTTAACCAAGAGATATTTTTGCAAAATGATGGCGTGGCTATGGGCACTTCATGTGCCAAAAGCTACGCCAACATAGTGATGGCTAGATGGGAGCAGTCAGAATTATTCCCTCTATCAGAATTTCGATGCAATGTTTCATTTTATAGACGTTTTGTAGATTATCTTTTTTTCATTTGGTTTGGGTTGGAAGAGGAACTTCTTGACTTTGTTTCAATTATTAATGATTTGACTAGTTTCCTTAGTTTTACTGTAAACTACTCTAGATGCAAGATTTCCTTTTTTGGATGTAGATAAAATAAGGCTTGACAATGGTTTATTAAATACATCTGTACACCGCAAGACATGTTATAGGAAGACTTTACTTCATAGGGAAAGTATGCACCCTTCCTTTGTCTTTGGAAATGTGGTAAGGGGACAAGCAATGAGGGCCTCAAGACTCAATCCTACTCAGGATGGATATATGATGGAAGTCTCAAATCTTAAAGAAAGACTCCTTGATAGATGTTACAAACAACGTGAAGTGGAAGCAGCTATTGATATTGTAAATTCCCTTAGACCAACTAGGGCAAAACCATATTTTTCTGATGGTGAGCTAATTGAGGAACAGCCACAGGGTCCTTGGGGTTCAGGACCACTGAAAGTTCCATTGTTTTATACTACTGACATAGTAAAGATTCAAAATGTATTTGAGAAGCACTGGGATGTACTCCTACTAGATGATAACATTAAGAGAGTTGTAGGATCGAAACCAGGCTATGTTTACAGAAATAGGAAGAATCTGAAATGCATTCTTTGCCAACGACCCTTAGACAGGACACACAATTATATTCCCTCTGAGTCAGTCAACACTAAGCCATGTAGGAAGTTTAAACAATGTTCCTACATAGATGAGAGAGTCTCCTTTATACATCCTGTCACCAATCATGAGTATACCTTTCATACTAATACGAACTGTCAAAGTGAACATTTAGTGTACTTGACTAGGTGCATTTCCTTTGAGTCTTTCTATATAGGCAAGACCAATAGAAAACTCCGGGAACGTGTCAGGGAACATTTATATCATATGCGCATTGGTACCCAAACCAATGCTCTTGCCAAACATCATAAAGAGAGAGGTCCTCGCCACACATTTGTTTTCCTTGTGATACAAGTATTTAAACCAAATATACGAGGTGGTGACATAGAAACATTAACTGAAGAGAATGAATTAAGGTGGATTATCAGATGTCAAGCAGATAAGGAGCCTGGATTAAATGATAAAGCCTCTCTTAAACCTGTACTACGGAAGAGAAGGGTTATAGTTCCTGCTTGAATGACTCATTAATCATGAATTCTGACTTATATATACCCTTTAATTTTGGTATATATTCTTTAGTTAACATCTATACGTTAAGTATAGACTTTTTATTTTTATTAATGTTATTTAAGTTCTAAAGTATTTTATTTATGTATACATTTTTACATTTTTACATTAATGTCTTTTATAAATACTTTGTATTAGATTTTTACAATATATTTTAAGAATTTAAAATTTAGTGATGTCATCACTGTAGTGACCAATGAAATGAAAGTGTTAGATATTTAAATGCTTAAGAAATTCTTTCTAACTTATGTCTGATGAAGCCAAATGGTGAAAGCGCTTACTATTGTTAATAAAACTGGACTGTTTGAATAGTCCGCATTATCATTTTCTTCCGTTTAACTTAAATTTTGGATTGCTCTGCTTGATTCCTGTGGATGAATTTTTTACTATTCGTTTTGCGATATTTTGTGATACGACTTTTGGACTTTTCCACAGGATTCTTTAACCTCTGGTGTTGTGCCTGCTTATTCCTTTACTAATTTCAGGTCTAAATTTAATGTATTAGTTATATTTGAAGTATCATCATAATGGTCAGAGAAATAATGTTTAAATGCATCTAGTATATCATTTATATTTGAAACCTTTTTGTTTTTTTTCCCTTCCTTCATGTATGATACTTGTAATATTTTCAATCAAATGTTTTTTTAATCTTATTGCTAAATTATGCATATGCTTGTGTGATACTGTATAGGAACTAAGTTTTAACCTTTCTACAGCTATATTAGTTTTGTGAGTTAGGATTTCATTACATCTTTTGTTTAAATCTTCCAATGCTTTTTTTATGATTATTTTGTGTATAAGTAGAATTAATAGTGAGATCTGTAATTTGTTTTTGGATATTACATAATTCTGATTCCCGCTCTTTTAGTTTGTTTTTATGCCATGAAATATTTTTTTTCCATTTAGATAGGCTTTCAAGGTATCCCAAAGATTAATTACATTTATTTCAATAGTGTAGTTAATATATAAAAAGAATTGTACTTCTGAATCTAACCAAGGTTTAAATTGTTTTAGTTTTGTAATGTAAGCTGGAATTCTTGACATAAAAATTAATTTCTTATAATCTGTATGTATTTTGAGAATTAAATAATTATGGTCTGAAAAGGGACAAGAGATTATGGAAAAGTGTATTATTTTTGAATTTAGCTCTTGAGATATGAAGATTTTATCAATTCTTGTATGTGTCCCAAATCTGTGGTCTTGGTGTGAAAATAATAATGAATTGTTCTCCTTATAACTAAATGTATCAATTAGATTTAAACTTTCTTCCCATTTCTTAAGTAGCTTCCCTATAGAACTTACACATATATTTATTTTGCTTGTGATCTGATTTATCCAATATACAATTAAAGTCACCTCCCAAAATCAAATTTCCTTTATATACTCTAGTTATTAGATCCATGTGTTTTCTTATTTTCCCAACCCCAATACCTGGAAACCAATACATATTTACTAATGTCAAGAGTCTATTGTTATATTTTACTATTACTATGGCTAGGAGTCCTTCTTTATCTTCATATTTGTAAATGATTTGAGGCATAGTGAAATTTTTTTCCATAAAATTAAAGTTCCCCTAGTCTTTTTCTTATATGAAGAGTGAGATAAGATCATATATTCATTAGGATTCCAGCTAAAGGTATAATTTGTTTTGAAGTGAATCCCTTGAAGAAATACTAATTGTACTTTATTTAATTTCATATATCTTAATAAATTAGATATTTTCCTTGGATTGTTTAAACTGTTAGCATTTAAGTATAAAATAGTCAAGTCCATTCTCATATTTAACTTTACATCATATTTGTTTTGTATTCTATTTTGTAATACCATACCAAATGTAAAATGTGTAACTACTGTGTTAATAATTCTCATTATAGTCAATATTTTAATTTTGGTCAAATAACTTAAAATAGAGTTTAGTTCAGGCCAATAAAAAAAGAAAAATGAAAAATGCCAAAATTACTTGTATAACAACAAGTATATAAATATTTTTGTAACCCTCTAATGTACATGAAATGAAATAGACTTCCAATCTGTTAGATGAAAAGAAATCTAACAGATTGCCTACCATAACTTCCCTCGAGAAAAAAGAAAGAAAGAAAGTAACCCCTTTTGAGCTCCAGTACACCTTCCCTCTTATCTTGAAGATTTAACAATATTAGTTATTATTTTCCCTATATAACTATTAACAATGAATTAACATAATGTATGGAAATGAGTATTGATTGGTAATACAATTTAATTTTAGATTAGATTAGACTTCTTTTTCAGAATAGTATCATCCTATCATGCACTTCTTAAAAATTCATAAAGTAAAATCTCATTTATAACACATTAAATGTTGCTTAACATTAGTTCTCTTTAGCCTGAGAGTGGTATATAGACATATTAATAGTCTCCAATATTCTGATATGACCAATATACTAATGATTATGTCAGATAAACACTCTCCTACATACTAAAAATATATTATAACTGAGTGACGTAGATTTAGAAATGTATCAATAAGTGAAGATAAATACAGACAAGTCTACTCAGAACACTTGAATCATACTACAAAAACTATGTAGTTCATAGAATGAACCCTTAGAGTTGTGTTCACTAGAGATGATAATGTAAATATGTTTGAGTGAACAATACATGTCATAAATCTCTATGTATCACTCACATGCTTTCAATTAGTACAAACGAAAGCATAACCAGATTCAGTTTATTTTATGTCCACCCATGAATGTAGTTATGACAAATTAAAAGAAAAAATGAAGAAAGACAACATTAGACCATAGTGATCACTCATTGATGATGAAACAGAAGCAATTTGCCCTGATAAGTGGCCATGTGGGTGAGCAATTTATAAACTTCTTAATACTAATGCATAGTTATAATATCAATTCATATTATGAGAATATCATCACAGAATATTGAACAAAATGCTAGTCAAGACAGAGCATTACTGAAGCTGTTCTGCACAGCCAAGGCTCCTTAGAACCTTTATAATAGAGTGTTTATTAAAGACTGTGTCATGCAGCAAGATACAAGAGTAGGCAGACTTCTTTCTTTGTTATTAAATTGTTAAAAGTAATGACACTAAAAATACAAAACCTATTAAGCTGAACAGTGCCTTAAGAAATCTCTCTATCTCATATCTATTTAATTAGTGTTCTACTTGAATTTCTCATCAAGAATTACAATTTACAAATCTGTCTTATTTTTCTACTTGAAGCAGTAACAAAAGCTGACCATGAAGACACTTTCTCATGGGCCCTTTACTTTAAAGAAATAAAGATGAAATTTCAAGGTGAACTCATTTTACCAACCATCGCACTAAGAAACTGATAACGTTATTATTTAAACAGTTATCAATATTCAGTAAAAATATCAGCTGCATAATAATCAGCTATACAACTAATGTCTGAAGGATTAAGGGTAGTTTATGTTATAAATCCCTGCCTTAACCAGATGTGTAGCATACAGAATATCATTTAGGATTTGCATTTCTTAGGAACCTATGTCTGTAAATGTGTAATTCAAACAATTCTTGGTAGAATGAATGACATCTAAACTACTTTATTATGCTAATTTATGTGCAATTTTACTATAGGTTTCCCAGTACTTCCCCGTCATCAAGGCAACTCCCACAGTACATCAACAGGCATTCGCAAGACTGTCTGAGATGCCAATTTTATGAGTTCTTGAGCCATGGCTTAAAGTTTTGCTAGGAATAAATCATCTGTTCATCACAGAAAATAAGTACACATACCCACACAATTTAGTAGTGCAGTTAAACAACTTCTTGCATGTTGGTGTAAGACTTTTGGCTAATTACCAACATCTTTGCCACTTTACTGAAAGTTGAATCCCATTTCCAAAGATTAGAAAGCACTAAAGGGTGAGGAGAGTTATCAGTAATTTGCTATCTACTGTATTCACTATTTATTTGGTTACTACTAAATCAATTCACTTGAACATATCTAGGCAGTGTGAGCAGAGGAAAATAACAACACTGCCCAGCACAAGGTTTACTGTGTTATCTAATAAAGCAATGTGCACATTATATTAAATAAGCAGGAGTTATAAGTTCAAGGTAATAAGTCCCGTTGTGGCTTCTGTAATTAGATGATTTCTGTTACCAGGTTGATGAAGTATTCATTATTATATGTCTAAAACCTGTCTTAATTTTACTTATGTGCACAGAAGTATGTCACAACTGCAGCTGATGTGTACATCTCACACACATATTTTTCTATTTACACTTGCAACACTGTAACAGATGTCTACAAAACTATCAGACATGTCATTTTACTGGATCACCATAACATAGTGTATCTTATAGCCTAGGTAGGAATAATTCAGAAGTAAGAAAGGACTGTGTTTACTTCAAATGTAACAATGTAGTCTGTAATGCTTCTATTACTTTTTCAATTGGATGTTATTCAATGTTACTGTAAATTCTTTTTTGTGTTACCTACGTGAAAAACAGTTACTCTGTCACTGATTTCACACCTATTCTTTTTATTTATTTAAAAGAAGTCAGGGTTTGTAGATTTTAATAATCCAAAGACCATGTTAAATGAACTTAAAATATACTGATTGTGCAACTGATATCACACTACACGCGCTACCTTAACAACAGATAAGCAGGGGATTCCTTAACTGACTATTTCCACCTTAAATCTTTCATAGCAGACAAGGGAAGCTCTAACTAATGCACGAGAATGTTTCAGATAACAGCATTGTCAGAACCCAGTAACGGAACTCTGTTTAAAAATATGGATATCTATGTTACTTTTAAAATGGGAATTTGAAGTGTAGTGAAGTCAGTAAGCTACAGAAACTATGATTAAAAATTTTCAATTCCTATTATGCAACAATGAGGTGAATGAAATATACTATTAATAAAAAGGGAGATGAGAAAAAACATTTGTGTATATGTTGTCTCTGTTCTTCCTTCATATATAACTAATTATATTAAAGTATAGATAACATTTGAATCTGGTTTTCCTCACTGCCTATGAATTAGATGCTACTATATTTTTAGAAGTCACTCTAAGTTATAAAACCATTTAACATTATCAGACACAACCACTTGACTTGTGATGAGTATGTTGCATAAAGTATAAGTTTAAGAAAAAGTATAAATGTCTCAGAGTATAATAGGCAATATAATAGATATAATATATATATAATATAATAGATAAAATACAACATTTAAGGTAACGTCAAGAAGTTTATATCTTTGTTGATTCTTTGAGAGATTTGGAAGACTTTGTAGTTTTAGAATCAGTTCTTTGTTTCTTTTTCCTTACATCAGACCAAGTATTTTTTTCTGGAGATCTTTTCAAGTTGGAAACAGTCCAGTCCATTTCTTCAGGAATTGTGATGATATTATTATTCTTGATGAAGGTAGAAGCCTCTTCAATGTTGTTTAAGGTTCTCAAGTCATTTGAATAGAAAATTCTGATTCTAGCAGGATATATCATCTGCACGTTTATTTTATTTTGTTTGAGAAGTTTCACTAATGGCCAAGTTTTTTTCCTTGTTTCTAACACTTTTACAGAATAATCATTGTCAAATCTGATCTGATCCTGTTTATATGTTATGGGACTTTTTCACCAGGCTGTTTTTAAAATGAGTTCTTTATCCAAGAAGGACAGGAACTTTACCACAATTGATCTTGGTGGTGCATTAGGTAAAGAGGGTATAGATTTTCCTATGGCTCTGTGAGTTCTTTCTATCCCATATGATAATCCCTCTTTTAAATCAAGCACTTCAAGAAGCCAGGAATTCAAAAAGGGGATGGTGTCATCTCCCTCAGTTTTTTCTGGAAGGCTAAATATTTTTATATTAGTTCTCCTCTCCCTATTCTCTAAATCATCCACTTTATTAAGTAGCCAGTTATTTTGGTGAAGTAAGAATTATGTCTGATTTTCCTCTTCTTTGAGTCTTCCATCTATGTCATTTAGTGATGTCTCCATATCAAGTAATTTACTTTGTTGTTACTGCAGTATTTCTTTTAGTACATCTGTTTGCTTTTGGCAGTCTTCCTTGAGACTTTTGAAATTATCAGTGAATCTATCTATTTTCAATGACAGTTTATGTAATGTGTAAGACATCAGTTGTATTTCCTTCTTCAGTGTGATTTCTGAGTGAGAATTCTTTAAATTGGCCATTACCAAACAGCTGTGTTGTTCTCCAGAATATTTTGACAGGAAAAACTCAATAATATTTCTTGAAATTTGGTAGAGTTGTAGTTCTTAAGTTCCTTAATATTTTTTTCTACTTCTAGTTAATGGAAATAATTTTTTCCATGTTTTCTAGTACTGTTTTGTGGAGCTCTAAAAATGCTGCTTATCGGTTTGCCATCTAGGCTTCACCCCCCTGCTTATCTATTTTTTTCTCAATATGACCCATTACACTCCTCTTCAGTAAGGAGCAAAAGCTTTCCTAGTTAACTCACCTCATCTTTCAATTCCACTCAAACTTTGAAATGTATTCAGTACCACAACATATCTCTTAAATAATGCATTCTCATGTCCTCTTAACTTTTTGCTTCTGCAGCCTCCTCTGACTAAAATGCCATCCCCTGACTTTATCAAGCAGTGTATTATAATAATATTGAATATCCAACACCTACTCCTGTGGACTCCCACTCACATGTCATAATAAATATAATAGTGAAGATAAAATAAGAGCGTTAACCACCTCAGTCTTTTCAGCCAAAGTATTCCCTTCTCTGACCAGCTATCTAACAAAACGTCAGTCCTGGTTAGCAGCTCTCAAAGTTCCTCTCTGTAATATCTTGAACAGACAGGCAGACATTTTCATCAGTATATTTATTCTCTCCACTGGAATATGGAAGATCCAGTATTTCTTCCCCTTTTTCTCCATCACAACTATCATCGTGTTTTTTTTTTTAGAAGAATACTGAAATTACCCTAACTAAGTTAATCAAAGTTTAAATTTTTTGTGTGTGCACATTACCTTTCAAGCTAATCTAATGCACATATCTAAGAAGATTTAACTATGCAGTTCTTACCAGAATTACACTAATATGCAAATCATGGGTTTACTGAATATATATAACTGGCTGCATTACCATTCTGATAAAAAAAACTGCCAGCTCCATAGTAATATGCAAGAAATTGCATTAATGTATAAATAACAGACAGCATTATCTAACTATTATAATGTAGAACTAGAAATAGAATAAATGTGGTAGCAATATGCATTGTGACATCCTTATATCTTGATGAATTTATGATTAATACAGTTGAATCCTTTAGTGTTATCCAAATTAAGGAGGTAAACACATGACTTCTGTAGCTATTGTGGACCTGATGGCCATAAAATTGTCTACATTTCCAGTGCAGCCATGGCATATTTCAAATGCACCATATGCCATGTTTAAATGGCCCCTAAACATACTGAACCATGAAGGATACATTTAGTTGCAAACAACTGACAAAAAGAAAAAAAAATAGAAATAATACCACATTTGTAGCAAGATTTCCTTTGTGCACCAAAATAATAGATTAACAATTAGTAAAAATAAATTCAGTCATGCAGTCCCTCTATTTATAGAGCATTACACAGTAAACCAAAGCATTAATAGGTTGGTTCTATCTGCTTGCTTAATATCGAGAGACTAAGGGTTGCATACACATTCCAGAATGCATATTGTATTATCTGAAAGCCTAAGAGTTTTTGACCATCTAAACTTGTACTTCCTATAGACTCATAACCATCCTTTAGGTTAGTGCACATCCCATATATTCGGTCCTGAATTAAAGTGCTCCTGTATGTTGTAGTGAAAAAATAAATAAACAATGCAGTGCAGTCTGCAAATGGATCATCCGCATCTCATTTCTAATAAAAAAGCTGCCTCATCTTGATCAAATCTTATTTTTGTCAGAACGGGTTGGTTAAAATACTGTTGCAGGAAGTGCAGAACCTCTGCAATACTCAATACCACAAATACATTAGTAGCTGCATGTATCATTGACCTGCGTGTCTTTCAAATATGTTTATGTGCATTGGAGTTATGAGTAGCAATGTTAATAATAGTGTACTTAATTCACAAAGTAGAGGGGATCTTGGAGTAGTCAACACAACCCTGTACAACAGATGAAGGCAACAAACATGTTGTAACTCCTATCTAGAACATCACAGGCTCAGAACAAAGGTATGGACTTTACAAGATGCCAGATAACCTACATACTCAGTAGATAATTTCCTTGTCCATCTTTCCTTCATGGTAGACACAGTTCCTCCAATAACCAGCTGGTAAGGCCTCCCTTACACAGCAAACTGCTTTGGAAAGCTTTGTAACCCTCCCAAGGCCGACCTTTAATATCAGGATGCATGCCGTTAGAGAGATGTCTGGCAGTATGGTTGAGTCAACCATTCAACCCTCCCTTCTGGGTATTGGAGCTTATATAATCAAAGAAAAAAAATCAATGAGGCAGTCAAATGGAACCACAATGGTAAAAAATAACACTATAAAATGAAACAAACCAGATGTCCAAATGCCTCAGGTCTAAAATACACTTTTTAATATGAAAACAGCAAAGCTTTCAAATCTCTTAGACTCTTCCTCAGTACATCAATAAGTTAATTAACATTCTAATACCAACTGTATTTATTTAATAAGCCAGCCTATCAAAAAGTAGTGTTTTTATCACATGGCATACTAAGTTAATAATTCAATAAACTTAAATTTTAAAGTGTCTAGTGCTACTGCCAATTTGACATATATATCAGAAAATGCTTACAATATTCAACAAAACACTTAAAACATGTAAAAACACTTAGAAGACAACAATGATTATGACAATAATTATAATAAGTATTTAGGGCACAGAATTTATATGTAGAAAAATAGTGGGATGATTAATAGGACTAAACTTGCAGAATACAAGTGGATAGCTGACTCACTACCAGTGCTCAACATCATAAATAGTATCAAACCAGTTTTGAAAAATAAGCAGAGTTGCATTAAATTTATTTATTTATTTTATTTTACATTTGTTCACCTGGGAGAGTCCAACTGGATATATGTCCATTTTCAGTGGAGGCCCAGGGAGAAAAGCTCCAGAGCAGTAAAATCATTAACAAGAGAAAGACATGTTAACCAAAAGGTTCAATTAAACAAAATATAGAGTACACAATCTTTTTACTTCATATAGAAGTATAGTACATATAAGATAGTGAGTTAACCAAAGAGTGTATTTGCCAACATTCACAGGCTACGTTAATAAATACATGTTATAGAGATGTTTAACAGCAAGTATAGCAGGAAGATAGAGTAGGTAATTTCTATAATTCATTTCTACACATGAGAGACATACTCTGTCCTTTAGGTTTCTTTACAGTGTTCAGTGATACGATTACCCCATGCAGACATTACAAGAGCAGTAGATAAGCTGTTACTCTAGTTGCTGGAAAACAGAGACACGCGAGTTACTATCCAGGGGTAGTACAGGTACATAATCTGTGATTCAGGAAGTGTGTTTTGAGTAGTTTTTTGAATTGGGTGGTGGAGTTGTTATTTATTATGTGGGCTGGAAGGGAGTTCCAGATTTTAGAGATGAAGTGGCTATAAACGGATGTACCTGCCTCATTTTTAAAGTTTGTTACCTTAAGGAGGTGTTGGGTTCTTGATCTCAGGGATCTGGCAGTAGTGTAAGGCTGGAGTAGTTGCTGCAGGGCTGGTGTGTTGCTTGGATGGTGTAGTGCTTTGTGAGCAAGTGCTAGTTGGTTGACTTGAAGGGTCAGAGGGAATTCTAACCAGTTGAGTTTTTTGAGGCTTTCACAATGGTGGGTTCTAGAAGGTAATCCTGTGGCAAATCTGGCTATTTTATTGTAGCAGCTATCTAGTTTGTTGAGCTCAGTTTTTCGGAGATTGGTAAGCATGGGGGAGGTGTAAAGTAGGGTCGATAGGAGGTGTGTCCTAGCTGTGGTAACCTTAGAGTGACTGGTGAGAAACTGTCTGTTGTGATACAGTAGGCCCATTTTTCTGTAGACTCTTTTTATGGTCTGAGAGATATGAATGTCAAATTTAAGGCTATTGTCAATTTCAAGGCCTAGCAGTTTGGTGTGACTGCTGGTTGTGATGGTGGTGTTGTTATGAGGGGATATTGAAAAGTTAGATGAAGTGGGTGGAGATCTGTGAGGGCTGAAGAGGAGTAATTTAGTTTTGGCTGAGTTTAGAATGAGGTTTTGGTTAGTGATCCATGTTTCTGCCAGGGAAAAACATTCTTGTGTTAGGGACAGGAGGTGGTCAAGGGAGTTGGCTGCACAGATAATGGTGGTATAATCTGCATATTGGACTATTGAGACTTTTGGTATGGTGGATGGTAGTTGATTAGTAAATAGGGTGAAGAGTATAGGACCCAGGATGGAGCCTTGAGGTACCACTAGGGAGACGGGCAGTAAGGGAGAGAGCTGATTTAGCCATTTTACAGTTTGTTGCCTACCATCTAGGTAGCTCTTAAACCAAGAAATAGCAGAGAAGCTGAGATTTAGGGTTGTTAGTGTATGAAGCAGTTTTTCATGGTTGACCATGTCAAAGGCTTTAGATAAGTCTAAGAGAGTTGCAGATACTAGCAGTCCATTGTTTCTGTGGTTATTGATGGTATTAGTGAATGATGTAAGTGTGGTTGTGGTGCTATGAAAGGGTCTGAAACCATGCTGCTGAGTGGATAGTAATTTGTTTTCTAAGAGGTATTTCATCAGTTGCATGAGGACAGGCTACTCTAGAAGTTTTGATAGGGGGATAGTATAGCTATGGGTCAATAGTTATTAAGCTCTACAGAGGTACACCCTTTGTGCAGGGGTGTAATATGTGATATTTTCCAAAGTACTTTGCACTCTGAGATAGATCTGTTTATTTATATGGAGACAGGGTAGGCTATTGCTTCAGCTACTAGTTGCAGGTGAGAATCGAACACTGCTTGAAACCACCACGAAAAACAATGTATAAATCTTGTTTATTGATAAAAACGAGCGCTTTCATGCACACAAGTGCGCTTCATCAGGTTACAATCTTTACTAAAACTTCTAGCATTTTTATACCAAAAAGGTATCATCAATCATTCAATTAATTAATGAACAAATCAATGTAGTTAAAACAATTTACCAATATAGCGCTAATATAAACACATCTAATGATAAAAAGCAAATGCGCTTCAATTTAAAAAGTTTAAAACATGTATAATCTTCGTTATATGACTTCATATAGATTCATATAAATCAATGATATAGATCATATTTGTATTTAATGCAGTCGCAACTGTTGTTTTAATTTTCTCAAACAAATCATGCCCATATTTGGGAAATATCCCTTTAAAATATCTGATCCTGAATATAATGAGCCAAGTTCAGCGAATGCAAGCATTTGCTTTCCTAATTTATTGTCATTCCACGGAACTGTGACCATCTGGGCAATGACATATAACAATGTGGTGCTAATAATGTATATAATTCAGTTTCATATATCATTCTTCCTGCCTGAAATAAAACAGGCTGGAAACATACCTCTCTCACTAGAAACTGAAGAACGTATAAATAATGAGAGATCATGTATCACATTCCTGCCGAGTTCTATGTCTAATTAGACTATATTCCTTTACGCAACTTAACTTTTATATATTTAATTGAGTTCAAAAATATTTATCTTTGTATTTCATTATACCTCAGAAGAAAACAGATATATATATCCATTAAAGCAAACCATCGTAAGTAACATAACATTATTAATATGTAATTTACTTAGAAATGTTATTATTTTAAGCCATAGCTAAGACGGGCTGAAAAAGATTCTATCGTCAAACAAGTATGGTAATTCTTCACGGTCTTAAGTCTCAGAACCAGAAATATGTTTTATGTGATCCAAAAAACCTAATTTTTCTACCAGGCATTATAACAAAATGCTGGATTACAGTATCACAAAAGATATTCTCATTGTGTGCAAATTTCATGGTTCTTCTATATATTACTATATTATTAAATTATTATTTTATACTATATATTTCCAATTTTGAACAATTAATTCAAGAGTATATATTTTATTCAGATTATTTATTTAAAGTGTCGAGGCTATAGAGGTATAGACCATATAGGGCTCACATTTATCAAATGCAAAGTTACTACACCTGCATCGATTAATACGTATAAATATGCCTCTTTTCAAACATAGGTATAGGTCCAAAACTTATATTATGTACCAGATCTTAACATTAAAGATGTAACAGATGTATATGTCAGACATAATTCATATAGGGCACATATTCACCAAAATGCAACATTATAAGTCTTGCACTAATCAGTGTATATCTGGACCTCTCTTCTAATATATGTCCAGGCTTAGTTATATATTAGGCCTCAATAAAAGCATGCTACATTCATAGACATGCTTGCACCCTGTTATTGTCCAAAAATGTTTATATTACAATTTATATCAATCAAGATATATAATTAAGCCCAAAAATGGGCACTCATAATATAGTTGAGTTACAGGAATGCATAGTAGACCAAAAAGCAGTTCACTATGAGCGTTAGATATAACCTTATATATCATAAGGGTCCCAAGATGGCAGGGCGAATATTAACTACGGTGTTGAGCCCAGGTGGTACATGTGCCTTTAATCTTAGAATCCATCTAAGTTCAAACATTTCTAATGTGCTCATGTGATCGCCTTCTCTCCTGTTGAGATTTACCACTTGCAAAACCTGAAAGACAAAGCTGTGCTGGGGATTAGTACAGCAATGTATAGCCAGAGCATTGGTGGAACTATTTTTTCTTATATCGTAGACATGATTGTAGACCCGATCTCTGAGTCTTCGTGATGTCATGCCCACATAGTAGCTGTTACATTGGTTACAGGTAGCAAGATACACTACATTTTGAGTATTGCATGTTGCATAAAAAGTGGGTTTAAAATTAATCTGTGGTTATTGATGGTATTAGTGAATGATGTACGTGTGGTTGTGGTGCTATGAAAGGGTCTGAAACCATGCTGCTGAGTGGATAGTAATTTGTTTTCTAAGAGGTATTTCATCAGTTGCATGAGGACAGGCTTCTCTAGAAGTTTTGATAGGGGGATAGTATAGCTATGGGTCAATAGTTATTAAGCTCTACAGAGGTACACCCTTTGTGCAGGGGTGTAATATGTGATATTTTCCAAAGTACTTTGCACTCTGAGATAGATCTGTTTATTTATATGGAGACAGGGTAGGCTATTGCTTCAGATACTAGTTGCAGGTATTCGGGAAGGTATATTATTGGCTGCTGTAGATGTAGGTTGATATGGGAGATAGGGTTTAGACTGGAGGAGTTATCCCAGTCAATGCTAAGGTCGCCTAATAGGATGTTTTCTTGGGGAAGGGTGTTGGTCATCCATTCTAGTAGTTTTTCTGTGAAGGTAATATTGTTCCCTGGGGGGATGTAGCATCCTATAATGTTGATATGTTTATGTGGGTTAAGTTTCAGTTTAGTGAGGATGAGTTCAGTGTTATCTAAGTCTGGGGTTGTTATGTCTAGTTTTTCTAAGATAAGGTGAGTTTTATATAGTATTGCTACTCCTCCACCCCTTTTACCTACTCTGTCATTTCTGATTATATTGTAGCCTGGGGCTGTGATTTCATTATCTTGAATTAGGGGCTTAAGCCAGGTCTCTGTCAGAATGACAATATCTGGATGGTAAAAGGAGATTAAGGCATGGAGGTCATGGACTTTATTTAAGATGCTTCTAATATTTAGATTTATGATGAGGAGTGAGTTTGTGGGCCTTTGGAGTAGGGTTGTATTTAGGTCTGGGATTGGTCTATCTGGACTGAGTGGGCCTGTGTTGGGGTGTTTGTCACTGCAGCATACTAGTGTTGTTTTCAGGTGTACATAAAGTTTGACTAGTTTGTAGATGAGTTTTGTGTAATTAAGAGTGGTGTGGGATTGGCTATTTGATGGGCATAGCTTGTGTCTGAGGTGGTGAATTATGGTGGTGTGATAGTTGTATAGGGTTAGTTGTAAATATGGTATGGGGTTTGGAGTATTGGGGGATGTTCCTTTGTGAGGAATGAATAGTGTGTAGGTAAGTGGTGTTTGGTAACTGGTAATGGTGGTTAGCAGAGTGAGGGAAGTGATGCAAATGGTATATAGTAGGAGTTGAGTGTATGAGCGTTGAGATGGTGATATCATGGTCTAGGGGTGAAGTACCTATTGTCAACCAATGACCCCAAATACCCACACTATTATTCAACAATATGATCCCACCAAAAATATGATAAATAAAAATCAACTAGGATAACACCAAAGATTGGTCACTGTAGTTATAAATGATCAAGTTTTAAAAAGCATCCAGCAAATAAGATTCTTACATCAATATAAGTAAAAATACACTTGACAAAAAATCAGGCACATTCAAAACAAAAAGTAAGAAGACAATAGTTGACCCATTCATTAAAATGGTGAGCAGATGTTATAACCTATAGTATGTTCCAAATGTTGTGGATGTTCAAAAAGTTTAAAGTAAACCTGTAAAACTTATATGAATCTTAGATATTTGTCCCAAGTGACAGAAGTCTCAAAAACACAAAGACTTGTTTACAATTATTGCATATGGTAACACTAAACAAGAGCCTTCAAACAACAAATCAGATGATATACAATACAAAAATTATTATGCAAGCCCCTATCAAATTCTTTACAGTCACCAAAATGAAATGCAGATCCAATAAATACGCCAAGTGTTTGTTTTACATCCCAAGTCCATATATGGCTTCTTGCAAAAACGAATGTCACTCCACCACTTGTAAAGGCGTCCACAATCAAAATACACCTAAGTGCATATACAACTTTAAAATCAGTTCCTACTAGACTTCATCCTCCCACCATTACAACAAAAAAAGTGTCCCGTTTCAGTCCACAGCAGTGCTCGAAGTCAGTTTATACCACAAAAAAAGCGAAAGGAAGTATACTTTTACACCAACATGCTGTACGTTAGTGCGAGCACTGCTTTAAACAGTATTTAGTTTCAAATAGTCTATTTCTTGGATTTTGTTGCCTTTGCTTTGGGCTTTGCTACTTGTTTCTGTTTCTTTGCTGCACCTGCTGCCTTGGTTGGCTTCTTAACCGTTGTGTTCTTAGCAACGGACTTGGGCTTTCATATTCAGTTATGTTGTCTAGTACCATCCTGTCACTTAACTGCATCTCTGTTCATTGTTCACCTTTTTGATATGCTTAATAGCAAAACCTTCAAACAGCTGTGTAATGTCTTCCACTGTAGTATCAACTGGCAGATTTACAACAAAAATAATAATAAAAAATGTCCAGGCTGTGTTATACCTGTTGTAATTATTGTTATAATCATTGTTGATTTCTACTCATTCCCGCCAGTAGAGCTCTTTTAAATGTGTACCTTTAACTCCCAGTGGGTGTGGCTTCAGTCTTTAAAAAATTAAGTTATCACCTCACAGTTCTACCAAATACTAATTGACAGAGCTCATATATGAATACAGTTGTGTTTGCCATCATGTATGTTTCAAGATAAAATATTCAGATACCTTGTATGTAGCATGTTTTTGGAATTATTAATGCAAATATGAACAGGCAAT
Source organism: Protopterus annectens (assembly GCF_019279795.1). Classification (NCBI taxonomy): domain Eukaryota; kingdom Metazoa; phylum Chordata; order Ceratodontiformes; family Protopteridae; genus Protopterus; species Protopterus annectens. The sequence goes on along the minus strand of NC_056745.1, from coordinate 994,186,702 downwards.
ATTTGACACCTAGAGGCGCAGTAGGAGGTAACTGCAGAAACGCCTGGAGACGTCACTCGGCTGTAATGTGTTCTCTTGAATAGGAATGAGATGTACAAGAATATAAAGGTGTAACAGTGTTTTGTATTATTGTGATACAGTATATATATTTAATATATGACTATTCTTATGAATGCAAATACTCTATTTCTTTCTAATGTATAACATTTTTTTGCATTTTCACAGTGCAGATACCACTGTAAATATTCAAACTCATTGTAATGTAAGACTGTTTTCCTTTTGCTGTTCTTCTGAACTCAGGTTGTGGCTGAAAAGGATCAGTAGAGCAGTTTTCCTTATCTCATAGTCACATAACAATAAATGAAATTAATAATTACTAGGCCTGCCGAATGACATTTAATCACTGTAAAAAGAGTACTTTATCATCGAAACTAACCAAGCTGACTCACATCTTTCTTATAGGTCCCTAGGTTCCTAGGTAAGTACTAGGCTAGCTGCCCTTGTGGGCCATTTTAAGCCTAGCCAGTTTCCCTTTTTGTGATTGAAATAACCTATCACATTTGGTTATAGACTGACTTTACCCATCCCATGGTCACTCACACACACACACACACACACACACACACACACACACACACACACACACACACACACACACACATATATGTATAGTCTAATCACTTAAATACATTGACACAAAAAAATTGAAAAAACAACATTGTTACTTAACTGTGCATGTTCTGAGACATAATCATGAATAATGAATGCAACAACAAAATGTTTTTTTAGAGGGGGCAAGCCCTCCTGCACCCCCTTTGCTAATAGCTGTGTCTCTCACACTCTTGTAAAACGAATTAAGGGATAAACAAAGGAAATAAATTCCAGTTTTATTTTCAAACTAGACATTGAAGTGATATGACTATATTATGGTCTTGATAATCCAACACAAGGAATTACATGTAAAGTTTGGATACCCGTTTAATTGATATCATACTCTTTTCTAAATAAATCAACATTTTGTTTCAAGTTTAATTCAAATTCACTTTAACAAAACAATAAAGTGCCTCTGCTGATGCCCTATCATTTACTACTGCAAGTTTTCACATTTAATTACTTTCTGCAGAATCAATGAATTACATTTCCAAGCAGTCCTTTCATATTTTTACAATCGATAGAAGTTATCATTTAAAAACAGAATGGTTTACATTGCGAGTAAAATTACTTCATTAAGAATGTTAAGGCTGGAATAAGGCAAGTAACTGAATTTTCTTAACAATTTTTATTTTTTACTACCCTGTTTTGAAATAGTCCACTAATTTCATAGTTCATTACTAGACTCTGATATTCAAAAATCATGCTTGTCAAATATGCCATAGGCCAATGAAACAAATAGGGCAACTGTTTGAAACAATAGTTACCCATGATCTGCATTATTTACTGCCATTTTTCATTAGCTTGACTAGACTTATTCTGGAATATAATTCATCTTTCTGTGCTTATAATGTGACAAATGTTCAAAAATTAGAATCTGTCCAAAGAAGTTGCACGAAGGTGATCCCATCATTATGGAATAGACCTTATGATGCAAGTTTGAAATAATTTGGCCTTTCTAGCTGTATCTGCAAATTTTTGAGAGGAAAATTATGCTTGGCATTTAAAGGAAAAAATATGGTAACAGATGTGGGCTTGAATTTTACCACCTAGTTGAGAGATCTAAAATCAGTCTGTCAAATTGTATTTACCATATATCTATCCATGTATAATGAAATATACTTTTTATGTAATCTCTTCCCAAGCTGTGGAACACATTACCATCACTAATAAGAGGCATAAAACATCAAGTCTCAACATTTACTAGATGGTTGCTTAAGTGACAAGCAAATATTCATATGGCACAAAAAAGTCAGTATTCCTCAAGCAACCTTAAAATCCAAAGACTGGATGCAGTGATCATATGAATTTACCTTAAATTCTAAACATGAGGGAGAATTAACCGAGTGCCTGTCATATTCACTAAAGAAATAGTCACTCATTAATCAAAAGTTGCTTTCTTTATGAACCATCCTTTTTACTAATGCATGACATTCAAGCAAAAATTATGTGTTCCGCACACAGCATCTAGAGTCAGTGAAAAGGACTCTAAAACAAATGTCATTCTTACTCCAGTTTGTGGAGATAGAAGTATTAGAAATATTGAATACTGGTCAAGCTGGGAATAGTGATCATAGAAATTATTAAAATGTGTTTATAGGGATGTTTATGTTGACTATAACATGCACAACAAATTATCTGTGATTGTGTCCAAAATGTAACAAGCACAGCTACAAAATAAGGATATTTAAGCACACAAACAGAAAGCACAAAGAAAAAAAAGCTAGGCCAAAAATGTCTGCACATATAAAACAACGAACGGTAGTATAAAAGCAGTATCAGTACTCTAATAGGCACATGTATTTTGAAAGGCAGCCATTATCTTGTGAGATGTTTTTTATTCTATTTAGGATTATGCACAAGCAATTAAACTATCATATGAAATGCAACTATGTTAAACATTTGTTGAATTGTAAAAAAACAATATCAATAATGTTTAAAATGGTGACTAAATCTCATGTTATATGGTTATATAACTGTAAATGAAGGCATCAAATAATTACTGTACCACAAAGGCAAAGATTAAAGCAAATTAAATGAATTAAGAGAATACTTACCATGAAAGTGTCTGAAAAATGAGAAAAATAATACATGTAAAATGCACACACCAGATTCATTCATTCTTTCTCCACCTGCATGCTTCATCTATTGTGGGTTATGGTAGAGCTTTACCCCATCTTGATACTCAGCAGGCAAAAGTCCTAGGACTCATCTGAATTACATCCAAACCCATTGCAGTGTGTGTTAGACTGCATGTTCAGTTCAGACACACACACACACACACACACACACACACACACACACACACACACACACACATACAGACTCTGTCTTTCTGTCTCTCTCTCTCACTCTTTCTCCCCCTCTCTTTTTTTTCATGCCCTGTATTATTTATAGACAGTTCTGAGGATCGTCAAATCACCTACAGCACATCTTGGTTAAGGAAAGATTCTGTCAGTCCTGAGGAAACCTCATGTGAACACAAGGAGAACAAGTAAACATTACATAGAAGGCACCTCAGCCAGTAAATGGACTGTAGACTTATGAGGCAGCAGTGCTCTACCTCACTATACTACTGCCCTACCAAGAAGAAACTCATTTAACATTTAATACAAAATACAAAACCATGTAAATTAGCTGTGATGCTGTTCATAAACAAAGCTATGCATACCTTAAAGAAAATGCTGCAGGAAATACTGTAAACAAATAACTGTTGAATACGTATAAATCACAGAAAAAAACAATTTAGTTTTTCAGCAAAAAGTAATGTTTGCTTTACAATATAGACTCTAAAAGGACATAGCAAGAAATATTTTAATGAGTTATGCAGAATCATGATTATGGCACATAAAACAATGCATTAGATGAATGACTGGCAGCTAAACTGTTAATTCTAAAGTAGATCTAGAAAAAAAAGCAAGTGTGAATGTTTTTACCAATAATTAATTTAAACAAATTAAATTAATTATTCTGTCAACATATAAAGGAATGTAAGATATATTTGTTTGACAATATGAAAAGTGTTTGCAATATTAGGTCAGTGAATATATTTTTATAGTGGTCATAAAAGAAACAGTACCAACTTGGGGCTTCATATATGTTTTCCACTCTGGAACTCATTGAGTTCTACTTGATGAAATCTTTTTGGATGACCATTGGTTTAGATAAATTGTTTGCTCATTTGAATTACTGGTATCAAGCTGAAGGAATGCATGAATATGGTGTTTTTATACAGAATCTTATGGCATAAATTATTCAGGTGCTGAATTTATTAAAAAGATGAATGAATCAGTGTTTTATACAGTCTTTGGACTATTAATGTATATTTTAAGGTTAGATAACAGGACAAACCCTCACTTTCATATAAAAGGATTTTCCCACTGTCTTTGAAGTTATAAGATCTTGCTGTCAGAATAATTAAATAGTGAGATGTCTATACACTTTGGATTACTGATGTGCAGTCTGAGGTCACACAATTTTGGACAAAGGACAAGCATTCATCTTTCCATTAAAAGTCATTGCTATATTTTATCTGATGCTGAAAAAACTCATCATCCAAATAATTAAGTATCAAGATTACAGGGGCATTGTTTCTTCCTAAAAGGAGTGCACTGGGCTTTATTCCCTTGCAAAAACAGTTTATTATTAAATGTGTGTGTGTGTGTGTGTGTGTGTGTGTGTGTGTGTGTGTGTGTGTGTGTGTGTGTGTGTGTGTGTCTGTTTACGTGCGGGTACTTTTTTTGTGTAATTTTTGTGAATAGACTGGATAGCAGTACTAATTATATTTCAAAAACTTAAAAGTCGAAACTTTAAAAAAAAGTGTGTACCTATTTTTTCTTCTTTCTTTTTTTCTTTTTTTTTTTTTGCTCTGTATGGGAGCTCAGAAAATCTGAAACATACTCCTGAGTGTATTGTCCCCATCTTATTAAACTTCCAAAGAATTTGCTCAAAACTCTAAACATAAAGTTATTACTAAGCCGTTTGCAACCCATCTTTCTTCATTAGCTAGTTTAAACCAGCCTAAAAATGAAAATACTAACATGTTGGCCACGTCATCTGGACAGCAGGGCTTTATAGCATGCAACCCCCTAAAAATCTCTGATCTATAAGGAAAAAGCATTGACAACTATTTCCTGCTTAAACGACAAAAAGAATGAACACTCAGAGGAATAGCATCAGCTACAATAGTTTAAAGATGAAGGGTGAACATTAGGCCCTCACGTTAGTTGCAAAGTCAGCAAAATCTATTAACAAGGCATAAGATTCTATGCTTTCCATACCTTATTTCTCTGGAGAAACACAGCTTCTAGGGAAGTCAAACAATCCAGGGTAATATTTTGTTACACTAATCAATTTGGTTACAAAAAGTGTTACAAAACTGATGAATTTACTGATGAATTCTAACTTGCTGCCAGTCATAAAAGGACAGAAAAGTAATTTCCAAAAATAGTTGAATATAAGATGAGATCAGGTCATTGTGAGTCAACTGCCTGAATTTTGAACTGAAACCCAGAAACCATAATTTATACATAGCTGGAATTCCAAAAAAATGGCAGAGCTTACTTAAAACATCCACATACTTAAAACCGTCCAACTCCTTTTTATTGTTATTCTTCCAGAATTAGCTAGTTTTGCAGATTCCTTGCTGTCACTGGTGTGGTGCACAGAACTAACAGAATAACATTGAAACCAACACACTTCCCCACACCTTCATAATTCAGTTTACTTCACTGTTTGACCACAATAAAATACGAGAGGATTTTTGGAAGAATCCCAAAGAAACCTTTGAACAATCCAATATCCACTACTTTTGGGGCCTAATTGTAGATCCAAAGATCTTTGTGTACTAGCCATATCAAAACATGTTTTCCATTTATTTTATTTATTTATTTATTTGGCATTTGTTGACCATGAAAGTCCGACTGAGTCAAGAACCCATTTTCAGTGGAGGCCCGGGGAGAAAAGCTCCACAAACAAGTACAGTTAACAATATATAAGACATTGAGAGAGCATTGGTACAATGGTTATTTGATATACATTTACATTAGAGCAGTACAAAGTAAATATTTGTGACTTAAAATAGAAAGTAAAACATTTCCTTAACATTTTCATTTGAAAATTACAAAGTAAAAACATTTGACAGGTGTAGGCAACATGGTCATTTCATTTACATACAGGTGAATAGTTTGCAGTGTTAGAAGATAACTTGAATGGCATAAAAGCAGTTAGGTTTGAAAGTCCGAAATCATTGGCAGCTTTTTGGAAGCAAGTCGGTTTGCATATGTAATTTGAAATGTTGGAAGGCTAGAGGTATTGTTCTAGCTGAGGTGGATAGTTGCAGTGTAGTTTAGGTAGTCGGTAGGTAGATCTTTCTAGACTAAAAATAGAAGAATACAAAGGTTAAGAGGAATGAGTAATGAGTGGGATTTGAAGTTAGTCATGAGAAAAGAAGGGGTAGTTTAAAGAGGGAAGGAGGGGAGTATAGAGGAGAGGGGACGAAAGAAAAAAAGTATTTATGGAATAGAAGGAGGGGTGGATGGGAGGTAAAGTGGAAACATAGCTCCTGGGTTTATCTGAAGCAGGTGCAGAGGTTTGTTTCTAGGATGTATTTTTTTAGTGTGAGTTTGAAATGTTTGTGATTAGATGTTGTCTTAATGTCTGATGGTAAGTCATTCCAGAGTTTTGCTACTGTGTAGGAATATAGACATTGTCCGACTTTTTTCTTTGGCCTGTGTTACTAGTTAGTTGTCTTTAGATCGGAGGGTCCTGGTCGGTAAGTAGGACTGGAGAAGAGAGTTAAGTGATGGGCAAGTATGGGGTTGATATATTAATTTGTGTGCCATATAAAGTTGTTGGAGGTGTGGTAGTTGGAGCCAGTTAAAGGTTGTGAGAGCTATGTAGTGGTGAGTATTGTGGGGTGCATTTATAGCAAATTTGGCAATCTTATTGTAACAGGATTCCAATTTTGACTAGACAGTCATTCAGCAGTACAGCAAAAACAAATTTATATTAAAATAATCCTGAAAGGGGATCTGCATATGTTCAACTCAAAAAGGGGCCAAGGAGATCTCTAGTATCTGTGTTTAAATAGGTTGTTAGGATTTTGTCTTATTTATTTTGAATGAGTTAGAATTGTTTAGGGGTATTGGGGTTGGTAGATGCCACAAATAGATGTTGCACAAGGCAGGGATTTAGGCATGCTAAATATTTTATTGGCATCTAAATATTGCAAAAATATGGTGCTTTTAATTACCAATTTACTTAATATTAATGGCCTAAATAATCCAACAGAATGCGTTATTTTTTTTTAAAGATAGAAGCATTGGAGGTTGGTGTATGCTTCATTTCAGAACAATAATATGACTTAAGATGACTTAATAAATTCTGAATTATTTTCAGTTTCAGTAATGTGAGTTAGAAAAGTGAGTGGAAGACACTGTCATTCTTTTTGGAGCAACAAGGTGAAGATTTAATTTTTATAGCAGGATTAAAGGCAGATTTGTTTGTAATAACAGAATGGAAAACATAATATTGCTGACTTGTAAAGGTCTATAGACTCAGTTCCATCAGAGTACAGTATAAAGTTTAACAACTCCTAATTTTTAATCTATCACAAAAATATATCCATAGATAATTTACTTTTAACTGTATCCAAGGTCTGTTATTCAACATATTTTTCCATAATGTAATATAATTAGAGATGATTGTTGGTTATAAATGAAATATATTCCAGCATTCTTATAGAACATTTAAAAAAAAAATCATCCGGGATGGTGGTATACTACAGACTCTTTCAAGCTACTAGTATAACATGTCAAAATATTATTCTTTGTTTTCATTAAAAACAAAAAGGTAATAACTGGTTCTGAGTTTCGTTATCTATTAAACTAAGAATTAATATTATAAAAATATGGTTTGTTAATCATATGGCTGTTTTATAAAAGAACAAGACTAATTCTCATGAATAAGATGCCTATATATACCTTGTAAATTAGCACATAATTAACTAATAAATTAAGTTGAATAAATCAAACAATACAGCTCTCTTAAAAACACATTCTCAAATATAAAAAAATGTGTATCCACAACCCTTGCTAAAACATTATATATGAAAATAAAACTGATGGATTTTGCTGGTGTTTGTTTCCAATAAAGTGGAGTTTTCCTTGATGGCTATTGGGTGCATCATTTTTGGTTACTAGTATTTCTTGTGCATCCTGGAAATTTTTTCATTGGTGAGTCTATTTCTTGGTTCTTGGCCACATGGAATCTCCTCCAACTCCTGAGCTGGTTAGTGGAGCCACACAGGCCTCATTGTCCAAGGGGATTTCCTTAGGGTAGGCAGCAGAGCTACAAGAGCTCAAACAAGATGTGCACTTTCACGGCTCATAGATTTGCTTACCATACAAAATATTGGAGGTGGTAAGCACAGCAGTCCGATTAGTTCAGACAAAGTAGTAACATGTTCAGATAGTTTATTATTAAACACTGGTAAAGTGGACAAACTTTCTGAGCCCTTTAATTCTTGTTCTTTGGGCTTTGGTAACAGTAATCACATTAATTCTGTCAATCATGCGATGGAAATTTTCCTAGATCTCAAATTGTTAAAAAATGTCATGACGTTACCACTACGGCACAAGTGCATCATTCCAACTGCCAGGATAGACGAAAGTGTAATGGTGGTACTTCTACTGGAGCTGTTTATCATGGTCAGGACTTGTTTAACATCATGGACAAACAGGTTGGAGCTACACCTTGTCCTCAAACAGGTACTGTGAACATTTTTCCTGTAACAGGGAATAATTCTGGCAATGCATCTAGTTCTCTGGTAATACCGGGGAATCAGAATGCTAGGACAGTGACTTTAACAACGAAGGGTGTTTTGCATTCTAGCTCTAAATTTGACTGTCTTATTAACAAAAAGTATACCTTTTCTAAATAACATCCTGACACAAGAGGCAACACTGTTAATACTGACAATATGCATTTTAAATCTTTAAATGATATTATTTTTACCTTTGAAAAAAAATTTTTAAATACAAAACTTTGCAGCTTGAGTCTAAATATTTTAGGGAATGTATCAAAGCCAAAGTGGTACCACAGGGCCTACAGGTTTTTAATTTTCCATTTGGCATTCACTATGATAATTGTATTATTGAGGATTTTACCAACATGTTTAATGGGTGGGGTCTTGAATTGTTGCAAAAAGTGTTGGTTTACCATGATAAAATGCAAGTGGAATTGCAGAAAGACCTGGCCCTACTGAATTCACAGATTATCAGTGATTTGTTATTTGAACAATACGAATTGTTTTATCAAAAAGTTTTAGAAAGAGTAGAAAAGAAATGTAAAGTTTTATTTTATAAAAAAAAGTAGGAAATTGTCTAGGTATATCAAACACTATCATTTAAAGGAGGCATATCCTACCAAAAAAATTTTTGTTAAGAATGACATTGGTGTACTAGATGAACAACAACTTTTTAATGATGAGACACTTGTTAATGAGGAACCTGAGTTTGAGGGAGTACAAGAAGGTACAGTTAATCAGGATTTTCCCCCTTTACGTCGCTCAGAAAGAATAGCAAGCAGGAATTACAGACACAATCATATGGGTCAGTATCCCAGGAAAAATTCACACAGGGGGAGGGACAGAAATTATTATTAAGTATACATCCTAATGTTGAAGGTAGCAATAATGTTCACACTTTTGAAGTATTTAATATTTACAACTACACCAACTGACCCATTACCAAGGAATGCTTTACACTTTTTTTGAAGGGTTTTAAATTTGTGCCTGCTAGTATTCTGGACATCGCTGATGGTCTCCTGGATATTCATTTCTATGCCAGGAAATTGAACTTCCAGGTTATGTTTTCAAAAAAGGAGTGCATTCATTATGAGAAAGGTGGTCTTCGTAAAACCAATGTATTTAACCCACCCTTGCACCCCCTTATACACACCTTTGAGACAGCCATTGAGGAGGATATATATCAACTCTGGGCAGGACACAAAAGTTTTTTTCCAACCTTAATCCAAAAGAGAGGACTTTATTGAATCAAATTAGAGGGGGTAGGACAGTGCGGATTATGACCCCCGATAAAGGAGGGGGTATAGTCATTTTCAATATTACTGATTATATCAATATTGTTCAGGATTTTTTATTTGATCAGGATAATTATACACAGGTGTCCATCAACCAGATACACATTGGATACCAACGTATCGACAGTTTTTTGTTAGAAGTTTTGTTGGACCAATGTATTGACCAGGACACCTATAATCTGTTGATTAACACCCACCATAGAGTTCCCGTGATTTTTGGCATACCTAAGGTGCACAAGTGTGTTTACTCTCCACCCTTTCAACCTATTGTGTCTGCTAAGGGGTTTAAGACTCTTAATTTGTCCACCTTTGAAGAAAATAAGGTTAAGCACATTGTTGAAGGAGTTCCACATTTGGTGAGGGACTCTTGGGATTTTTTGTGAAAACTTAGTCAAGACATATGGAGCCCAGATCTTATTTTCTTAACCATAGACGTTAAGGATTTATTCACTTGTATTCCTAAGAAAGATGGTATGGAACACTTTGAGAAGATATTATTTCTTCACTCCATTTTGACTCATGGGGAGGTCACCTTAATTTGTGAACTAAGGTCTATGGTTTCAGATTATAATTACATCTATTTTGAAGGGCAATATTACCAACAAATTTCTGGGGTGGCTATGGGAGCAGTTTGTGCACCAGTGTATGCCAACATAGTCCTTTTTGGATGGGAGTTCAAACATGTTTTTAACAATACTTGGCAGGCTGAACATGTATTATTATATAATCGGTACCTGGATGATATTTTTATTTTATGGAAGGGAGACATAGACAATATTCCTGCATTTATTGACTATTTGAATGGAACCACTACCTTCCTAAGTTTACATATTCCTGTCACAAACAACAATTACCATTCTTGGATACATTAATTTCTCATAATGGCCACGGTTTTAGATCTCAGGTTTTTCACAAGAGTACATTTTGTAACTCCTATTTCCATTTCACTAGTCACCACCCCTTGTCGCAAAAGAAAAGCGTTGTTAAAGGACAGGCTATACGTATTGCTCGAATGACTTCTGAACTCATCAATGTTAAAAAAGAATGTGTTAATTTGACCTTTATAGTGAATGGGGTAGGAAGTACAAACCCCTTTTGGGAGCAGGTTATTTTACAAATTCATCTTCGGTCAGTCCTCAACACCATCCTGGTTCAGTGGCATTTACAAGAACATGTATAGTACAATACAATATAATATCTAAAAACATTAAGGCTATTTTGCAAAAAAATTGGAGTATTTTTAGGACCAACCAGGACATTTGTCAAACTTTGGGTGACCAACCTTTTTTTATTAATAAGGTGGGAATGAACCTTAAGAAACTGGTAGAAAAAAACAAAAACTCCAATATAAATGGGAATGGAAAAGGGACTACAACTTGTGGCTGTTGTCCACAGTGCAGTTTTACTTTTAGGGGAACTACTACTACATTGAGTGACAGACTAAGGACAAATATTATTTTCAGGAATGGTATCTGTAGAACACAGAGGTTAGTATACTTGGCAATGTGGGATACTGTCCGGCATATTACATCAGAAAGACGAAAAGATCTTTTAAGCATAGGATCTATGAACATCAGTATGAACTAAAAAATAAGAAGGAAACAAATGCATTGTACAGGCATTCACTAAATTGTCAAAAATTTTAAGGGTTTAAGTTTGGTATACTAGATACAGTTGACATTGGACCTAGGGGAGAGATTGGAAGAATCAGCTCAGCAAAAAGGAACTTATTTGGCAATTAAGGCTTGCTGCTAACCTCCCCCCAGGATTAAATTACAATGTTTTCATATTACCAGCCCTAAAGGACAGAACCCAACTTAAGGAATGGGATTTTAGACCAACTAGGTGACTACATAACTAATGTTTGTCTTCTGTTTACAAAAACACAGTAGTATGTTCAAATGCATTTTTAATTTTTAATTTAACCAGACCAGTTTTAATATTTTTAAATGTTTTTATATGTATTTATAGACTATACCTATTTACTTATTTTCTTACATATTTTGAACATCAAAATCTTTCTAAATTATATTTTAATATATAATGTTTTAGCAAGGGTTGTGGATACACATTTTTTTATATTTGAGAATGTGTTTTTAAGAGAGCTGTATTGTTTAATTGATTTATTCAACTTAATTTATTAGTTAATTATGTGCTAATTTACAAGGTATATATAGGCATCTTATTCATGAGAATTATTCTTGTTCTGATGAAGTCATTGTCTATTATGAAAGCACTTAACAACTGATGGATTTTGCTGGTGTTTGTTTCCAATAAAGTGGAGTTTTCCTTGATGGCTATTGGGTGCACCATTTTTGGTTACTAGTATTTCTTGTGTATCCTGGAACTTTTTACATTGGTGTTTTATAAAAGAAACAAGGTAATCCCATCAGCATTGAGATCATAAATACTGTAAGATCCTATGGGGTCAGGTTTTGCTAGATGGGTACACTATGTGTTTGCAGATGTTCCCTGAAGAACATAAAAAGGTCTCCAAAACACATTGTAAATACTTAAATTACACTTTATTGATTAAACATATTTGTTCTGTGTACCGGAACTTCCTCAGAATCTAAAACATTACCTGTTGTTACCTTAAAAAACACTCCCCTTAAAGAAACAGGCATAAATACATCCAAACCATTGTTATGTATGAGCATGGTGCTGCAAACAATTAAAATATAGCTTCATCTTCTTTAAAAATATTCGATTTTAAAAAATAATAGCTGTTAAATAACACACATAACTAGAAGAAAATTACATGACACGCTGATCCAATAAATCCATGAATGACATTGTAAATAAATAAATAAATTGTAGGTATCTTAAACATATGGTATAAGTGTGTATATCACACAAAAAACAGGCAGCACCAACCAGAATGGAAACTTTAATACATAAAACCACACTCAACAGGCCGGTTTCAGCCCAAAAACATTTTTCAATGTATAACATTAACTGCAGTCATCACATTATATATAGTGTCATGAAGATTAATCAATTAACAACAATGAATTTATAAATGCTCATTCAAACCAGGTGGAAGCAATCCACCCAGTCTCACAATCCAGGATTTCTCCTTTTTGTTCAAGATGTTATGCCAGCCTGTCTTAAAACATCTGTTACCCAATACTCTGTCAATAATAATGAATTTAAAGCTAGCAGAAGTATGTACAATAGTATGTTTATATAGGGCATTTGTAGAATATTTATTTCTAATATTACTAAGATGTTTAGAAATACGAAGCCTGATAGATCTAGAAGTTTGGCCAATATAGAATGCCGAACAAGTGCATATAACAAGGTAAATAACCCAGTCACTACTACAGTTAGAAAAAGTATTAATGGAAAAATTCCATGAAGTGTTTTTACTAGTGAATTCTTTGGTCTGATAGGTATATTTACAAAAAGAACAATGCCCGCACGAAAATCATCCAACTACCCTAGTACCATCCAATGAGACTTGTGACAAATATTCAGATTGTATATTACATTTATAATGACTGAAATGGCTACCTAAAGTCTTTCCTTTATGAAACGAGAATGAACATCTTCTATCTCCTAACAGGTCATGCAATCTGTCATCAGCCAACAAGATGTGCAAATTTTGTTGCACCAAATCCATGAACTCATGTGTATTCCTACCATAGCCTGTAATAAATCTGATTTTACTATGGCCATTCTGATCATCACATTTCTTATATTTAAGTAAATCACTTGTTGGATCACCTTGCTAGGTTTAATTAACTTAACCATAGGATACCCACGTTCCTTAAAATGTATAATCAAGTCCTGGTCAAAATGCATATATTCTTCTGTGTTAGAGCAGATCAGATGAACCCTCATATACTGGGACTTGGAAATGTTATTAATAACGTGCTTAGGATGGCAGCTGGAGGCATGCAATGATGTATTTGAATGAAAGGGTTTCCTAAATACAGAACTGGCCAATGTACCATCCTGCTGTCTGAATAAATTCACATCCAGAAAAGAAATAGACACCGGATCATAATTGACCGTATATCTGATACCCCATTTATTTTCTTTCAAATATTGAACGAGCTCTTGGAAATATAGTTTATCCGATTTCCACACCATCCAGCAGTCATCTTAAAACTGTTTGTTAATTGATTAATTAATCTTCATGACACTATATAAAATGTGGTGACTGCAGTCAATGTTATACATTGAAAAAGGCTTTTGGGCTGAAACCGGTCTGTTGACTGTTGTTTTATGTATTAAAGTTTCCATTCCAGTAGGTGCTGGCTATTTTTTGTGTGTTATTTGGCTGTTTTGAGCCTTTGCACCTGCCGTCCATGCAGAACCTCAGTTGTTGTAAAAGTGTGTGTACATAAATAAATGATTGTATGATATAGTATCTTTTAAAAAACTCATTCAGTGATTTGATGAACTGGTCGTTTGCCGAAGTGAGGTTTCAGTGCTTTTCTCTTGATGATTTGGTCTTTGATATTTTGGGCTTTAGACCCATATATATATATATATATATATATATATATATATATATATATATATATATGTATATATATATATATATATATATATATATATATATATACACGTACACATAGAAAGAGAGAGAGAGAAATATATCTTAAATAACTTTTTTTATTTATGTTGGTAGCCTGGTAAGCCCACTAGACACAAGAGTCCTTTTTCAGGGGTAACCCAGCAGCACTGTTTAGTTAATTGATCTGCTCAGAGCTACACAGTAATTAAATGGAGATGGAAGGAATCAGTCATTGTACCCCTGACTACAAGAGGCAGCTCAGTGCTTTAATCATCTGCACTAATTGCCAGATTACGTACATTACTTTATCTTTATTAGAACACATATGCATGCTAACAATTAAAACCAGTCTGCTTTTACAAAACTAGTTTTATGTGACAGTCATCTCAGACTTTAAGTACAGTATATCATCTTTACTAACCTAACCTTAGTGAATAAGGCATTTTTAGGTGATCCCACAGTTTTGTTTTAAAGCCCTTACTTGTTACTTGCATATCTCCTTGGGAAGCAGATTTCAAATATCAGGGTTAAGATTTACAAATAACTTCCTCACCAGTGGCCAAGCCAAAGATGGACAAATTGATGAGGGTGCATCAAAGTTACTAATTTGGGAGTAATGGTGAGCTTTGATTGCTAAAACATTAATATATAGAGATAGTATGTAATAGGTTACGTTTATTAATTTATCCATGAGGCTGTTAAACAGAAGGGTGGCTGTACTTGTTATTAATAGCCAATGCAATTTGTCTAAGAGATCATAGTAGTATGTTATAGGCTGAGCCATAACTGATTCATCCAGTGCCCAGCATCATTCCCCAATCTACCTTTCAACTCTAAACTGAGGAGCAAAACAATAAATATCTGCTCCCTGATCTGAGGAGGAAGTCAGTTAATAATGATCTGACCCATCAACTCTAAGTTGTACTGCAATAAAAAAAAAACAGCCATGCTAGTGCTCCTCACCTAATGAACAAAGCTAGTCCAATTCTGCATCCCTCAATATGAAATTAAGGAATAAAAAATAGGTTCCTTTTTGTCAGGACTGAAAGAAAAAAACTTTGTTTAAAAACTATAAAAATAGCTAGGGAATATTGAGTATGTATATATGCAAAAAGACAGTGAGGATATTTGGAAAGAAGAGTAATGCCATCAAGCAACATGAGTGCCAGCATAGTGCTATCATGCTTGGGACCATGGTCAGATCCAGCACAAGGTGATTTAGGCAGCTGCCTGGGGCTGGGTGATGGTTATCAGGCCTGGCCTAGCTTTAAAAAACTCTGCTACCTATCTTTCTTTGAAAGACAGAACAGGAGATTTAAAGGTCTTCTTCCAACGTCAGCATGCACATGTACATACCAATATTATAGGAGGTAATTTTCCAGAGTCAGCTGGTTCCAGCATAATTTTTGTTTCAGCATTGCAAGCAGTTCCAAAGCACTCACAACAGCTTCCAGTAAGCATGCAGATCTGGAAACACTCTGTAGTCTCAGTAGGAGATTAATTTACTCCATCTAGGAGAGATCAAGAAGATAGTGTGCATGGGAGAGGGATTTTTGCAGAATGAGCAGTAGATAGAAATCCACATTTGTGTGAGGGGGTGTTTGTGTGTGTGTTTTTTGTACTCATCCATTGGATGCAGAAAACAGCCTCCTTCATGCCCTTCATAATGGATACTGCTGCCCTTTAGAAATTTCAGATTAGTAACTGGGGATTACAATTTAGAGTATCATCTCTACTGCTCAGAAAATACACATTTTAATGACTTGCTCAAAGTCATACAGTAGGCAAATGGAGCAAGGTTGAATCAAACCCTCTATCCTGAATAAGACAAAAAAAAGCTCAATAAGAGCTTAGTGCCTTAACCCACTGTGCTAACTTCCAGATCTTCCTTAACTTCTTCCTTGTCTGATAAATTATTCAGGGTAACAGTCAGTCAATAGTGGCAGCCACAAGAGTTTCATAGATACTGTTCAGAAAATGCTATCTCAATTTAAACTGAGTGTGTAGCATTAAAAGGCTCTGAGGTATTAAATTGCTTCCTATAGTCAAAAGTACAAGGTGTGGGTCACTCTGTGCCTTTAAACAAGTCAATCTTTTGGGTCATCCCTGAAAAGGGATACTTTTTACAGTGAGTTTACCTGATTAGCAAACAGGTAAAAGAAAATGGTGTTTACAATGTGTGCTTTTCTCCCCTCATTATTTTTGGCTTTGTCCAGAATTCTGGAGAAAAGAGGTTGAGAGGCATTTTGTCTATTCCTCATAGAATATGTGGCTTTCTGACAAATTATTGTGGACTGCAATTGTTAAATAATGACAGGCATGAATTTCAGACTTTGTATCATTCAGAAAATGCCTGCTAAATCAACATTTTTTATTCCAGCAACTTTTTAAGTATATGAGAAACATTTAAAATCAGTTCCTGATTGTTTTCTCATTGTCTCTGATTTGAGCTTAGAAATTGAGATGATGGAGAGATTTGGCTGTGGATTCCACTAAATGGTTTTGACAGCATTCATTCATACATGATTTTTACAACCTACAGTAGTTATGGTGCAAGAGGGAAGGAAATGAATGTAGAAAAACAGGAATATCATCATGTGAGCCATGTTCTTTGAGAATGGTCCCTGGTTTCCTTATTTTCTTTAGCATTTGTGGCTTTCTGACAAATTGTTGTAGACTACAGTTGTTAAACAATGACAGACATACATTTCAGACTTTGTATCCTTCAGAAAATGCAATCACTTAATTATATAAGAGAAACATTTAGAATCTGTTCTTGATTGCTATGTCTTTGTCTCTGATTTAAGCTTAGATGTTGAGAGGGCAGAAGGAGTTTTCTATGGGTGCCAATGTATGGTTATGACAGCAGTGAACTGGGATATATTTCAGGCCCATTATTTATGAATGCATTCATTCATTTGTTCTTAAGCAAATACCTGAGATATACAGTCATGCAAGGGACTATAACTGATGATTGTGTGTGTGCATAAATTCATAGCTTTTACAACCCACAGTAATTATGGTTTATGGGAAGGAACTGATTGTAGAAAAGCAGGAATATCATCATATGAGCCATGTCCTTCTAGTATGATCTGTGGTTTCCTTGTTTTGTTTACTTTTGACAGTGTGCTTATTATTTGGTTGTGAATAAACTAGATGGCATGAAGTCTGTCACTGGGATTCCTCAAGAAGCCATGCAGGAATAAGTTATTCCTGCATGGCAGGGACTGGTCCTGTACAGCACAGCAGTGCATCTTGCATATTCATGAAGGTGCACTGCCTGTGCTGTTAAAGGGACATGGAGCTGTGTACGAGTGCAGGAGGTGTGTCTGAGAGCAGAGCTCTCACAATACACACGCCCTTGCACTCCAGAATTGCCTTTCAGCAATTAAAATGAGAGAGAATGCTCATAACACCCCCCAATATGTCAGGAAAACAAAAATGACAAAGGCAAAAGGGACAAATGTCCCACCACCCCATGAAGCAGAAAGCTGATAAAGGACCAGGGTTTAGCATTAGCAGGGATATTCTGAAGGGTATAGCTAAAATAACACAACAAAACATTCTTTTTTTATAAATGTGATAATGTTTAAGCATAGCTGTGTGGGTGTGCCCATTGCTTACCTATGCTTAGTTCAGCTTAAACAGCACAAGAAGTTAAATAGCAAGGGACAGCCAACATAAGCAAGATTGCAATAGTCTAGTGGTTAGAGAGTATGCTTTGTGAGCAACCATTCCTGGTTTGATCCCCACTGTTACCAGTTCACATTTTAAATGTGACAGCAGTGCATGAACAATTTTTTTTTTGTAGAACCTACTAAATAGCATATATTTGTTAACCAGAGTATTGCATTAGGTCCAGATGTGAGGTTTCAGTTAAATAAAGTTGTGAAATTCCCATATACATACAAGTGCCCCATACGGTATAGTCACACATGAATAAATGTAATGAAAGCACATTGGGGGATGTCAGGGACAGTAAACAAATTCATAATATGTAACGAATGATAAATCAATGCCATACAGCAGATAGTCTATAAATGAAAAATAAGCAATGTTGAGCATTGCACAGCTCTGCTTACCAGGTGTAAGCATTGTGTAAATATGACTGCTAAGCAATGAGTAGCCCAGCTAAATGGATTTGCCCATTGGTAAGCAGTGCTGAACCTGCCCCTTTAAGCAATGCCAACCATAGCTAAGCCGGTTTGCCCATAGCTTAGCTTAGCTCAGCATATTCAAAACTGTCCAAACATGGTAAAGGGCAGGAAATCAGATGTATTTAAACCCCACAGGTGGGAATACAGCTCATAACTGGTTGCAGCTTCCCACTGTAGGCAGAATGGCTGGAGTCGGAGAGGGAATGCACTTCTATGTGCAGCGTTGGGGCATCCAGGAGTCCAAGGTCATGGTAGAACTCCTGGTAAAAAAACATGATGAGAGACTGCTGCAAGTCCAGTACAAAGGCTCCCAATATAAAGTAAAAGCCTGGGACTGTCTCGCTCGTGACCTCACCAATGCCACAGGTATCCCTCTGACTGGTCAGCAGGTCAGGCACCACTATACCAACTTGAAACAGAGGAAGAGGGAGCTCTTGAACCAGTGGATCCAAGAATCAAGGCAGAGGGGTGATGTACCAGCAGTATGTAAGTACTCATACCGTAACTGTTTAATAATGTCCAGCCTGTGTATATGATGCATAGGTATGGCTAAATATTTCTCTATTTCCCTTACAGCTGCAGCTGAGCAGGCTGTGAATCAGGAAGCCCATGCGAGTAGGCTGCAAAGACTGTGTCGTGAGGCTGGTGAGTAACAATCCTGCTTGTAGTAGTCATACCAAATAAATATAAAAGTAGTAGAGAGTCAGCTGCCAGTATAAAAACTGTTTTGTGTATGGGTTGTACTGGATAAACCAGACATTATGACAGTAATAGTTCCATATAGGTCATATTTAAATAAAACTGTAACTGCCTGGCAATAAAGCTCTAAATTCTGGACTGGTTGTGTTTAATCTGGTATCGTATGGCATTTTTAGTGTTGCATTTTCTGAATAGTTGTAATGTTGTATTAACCACTGTTACCCACACTGTGCTACATAATAAAAATGTCTAGGAATGTCTGTATAAGACTGTTGTAATTACAAGGTCAGATTGTACAGCCGAGAGAGACTTAGACAGAAAACACTAAAGAGATAGACAGCAATATCCAAATACCACATTCTACTGTGACTTAAATTGTATTTTTAGCATACACAGCCATGGTTCAAATCTTGGGAGTGGTAGTAAACTGTATGCATAATCATATCTCTCAACTGTACAAATTTGTTCAGAATGTTCAGATAATTGGATCATATTTTCTGCCTGTTGCCCTGTTCCCCTGGCAAATCAGTGGAATGATCTCAGAATTTTAGTCAGCAAATAATGACATACATCTGATTTGCAGACCTCAAAACCTTCATAAAATGTATATGAAAACAAATCCTGTCACTCTATCAGCCCTCCAAGTTTATGAGAGCAATATTCAAAATATGTCCCCATGTTGTTATGCTTTGACCAGAGTGTGTGCAATAAGAGATTGAAAGGTATGTGCATAATATTAAGTCAGAATCTGAGAATATGTGTCGAAACAGTCAGGTGGTTTTAACAAACATTCCCTCCACAGGTATACCAGGTAAGAGATGTAGAATTTAGCAATAAGACAGTTGAATTAAACACTTGTTTACAAACATACCAATGGCCAAACCAAGGCCAGAGGGTAGTGTAATAATACCTGTACCTTAATGATTAGAGCAATGATCATTAAAGTTGTGAAAACTACAAGGATATATAAGTTGTTAATTGACAGCCCCCCCATATCTGCAACAATAATCTAAATACATAAATCAATTGGTATGCTTATATCAAACCTACTGTTGGGACATATGTCCTATTGTTCAATAAATATTGAAATGTGTTTCTATTAATGTTCCATGTTGAAATACTATCATTGGTGGCCTGTTGCTATCAATGTAACTTGCATGCCATTGTAATGGCCACTGTGGTTCCATATA
>NC_056745.1:994151375-994161375 GCF_019279795.1 Protopterus annectens | reverse complement strand
TAAGATCATCTTCATTTACAGTATTTGATTTGGATTTTATAAACTCATCTTTGTCATTGGAAGCTGCAAAGTAGGGTCGCGCTCGGTCTAAGCGTAACCTGTCTAGATCCATAAGACTATTTTCCATTTCCACAGGTGTATACGATCTTTGCTCAAGTTTATGTTTAAATTCTAAGAGTTCATTTTTAAAACTTCTCTCAAAGGAATACAAGCGAGATAACCTCATAGCTTGTCCTCATATTATATTCCTGAATATAAAATTGGGATGCATGCTAGATCTATGTAATATAGCATTCCTATAACATTTTTTTCTATACACACCTGTATTAATTAATCCCATATTAGTTCTTTCTATGTATACATCCAAAAAAGATACTTTATATCTAGACATCTCCAAAGTAAAATTCAAATAACTAGTTAACCCATTCATATCTTGTAAAAATGTATGTAATTTGGATTCATCTGAAATCCAGATGAAAAAAAGGTCGTCCACAAAACGGACGTAAAACTTGACATACATTTTAAAATAATCTAACTCAAATAAACAATTATACTCACAATCAGCCATTACGAGATTGGCGTAGCTATTGACACAAGAAGTGCCCATAGCTACACCATCCCGCTGTAAATACAGCTGTTCAGAAAAGAAAAACGCATTATTTGTGAGTACCATTCGCATTAGATCAAATAATGTTTCTATTTGTATATCAGTATAAGATCCTTGTTTCTCCAAAACTCTACGTATACAAACTAGTCCTTCTGTATTGGGTATACAAGTAAATAAAGACTGAACGTCCAATGTTACTAGTATATATTGTTGTTCTGGTGTAATATCTTTCATATTCACATATAACATCATCAAAAATTGCTGAGTATCTTTTAATATATGTCTATATTGACTAACTACTGGCCTCAACCTGCTTTCCAAATAAATGGAGATGGGTTCAGTTACCCATCCTCTCCCAGAGACTATTGGATGGGTAACTGAACCCATCTCCATTTATTTGAATAGCAGCTATTTTTCTACTCGTTTTACTAAAAAAATATTGCTACAAACAAAAAATAAAAAATACTAACCAAGGAAGATATCCTAGTGGTACACTGAAGAGAGCACATAAAACAGTTATGTGAAACATGTCTGCATGTAATTGAATGTAGTACTTGGTCTGTAATAATGGGATAGATGATGTTGAAAGATTTATATGTGCCATCAAGACTTGTTGCTGTAATGATGTCCTGTGAATAACTGCTATGGACATAGCATCTGGTCCTTTGAGCAGTGGGCCATACCTGTCAACTGTGCAGATCTGCACAGAATGACAAGATGTAAGCCATCATAGTGTTTGTTCTGTTCCTCCAAGCATGTATATTTGTCTGGCAAATAGCTGAAGGTGGAAGTAATGAAGTCATGATAGACACATGAGTGTCAAACCCCACCACCTGCAGAACAGTCATGCTAATGTGAAATGTATCGTGCACAAACTTCATAGATTTGTAATAGGCTTAGCTACGATCTGTCCCTATATATCCCCCCTAATGTTAGGCTGTGTCCACATGTGACACTCTGTTTTGTAGCAAGGCAGAACAGTGCAGCAGTGGAAGAAGGAGGTTCAGAGTGTGGACCTGATGTCTGAAGGCACTCTATATATATATAGATATATATATATATATATTTACATATATATATATGTGTGTGTGTGTGTATATATATATATATATATATATATATATATATATATATATATATATATATATACACATACATATACACACACACACATATATATATATATATATATATATATATATATATATATATATATATACAGACATGTATGTCTAAATATATACAAACACACACACACACACACACACACACACACACACACACACATATATATATATATATATATATATATATATATATATATATATATGTATATATATATATATATATATATATATATATATATATATATATATATATATATATATATATATATATATATATATAAAATCTATATATGTGTATATATACATTTCCCCTACTGATGAATGACTGTGCTGCATGATATGTTTGAGAATACATCACACATATCTGCAGCTCAGATGGCTTACTGGTAAATTGATGTGGCTATGGTGTGCAGGGTCCTGGGTTACATACTTCCAAGGGCTGATAATGTATTTGTTGGCCAGAACAAGGGCTATTGAATATAGAGTGATTGAGGCAGCTGTAAGCAGTTGTAAGTGGGTGCAAAATGGACAGTTATGTATTGTGTGACATTTGTGTTGGGAACAGATTGCCCGTTTTGTGTTAAGGTGAGAGTGGGATGTTAGGGAAGGATAGTAGGTATATATGGGGAGGTAGGTTGGTTCAGAAGACAGACAAGACAGCATACAGGGGTGGTATATGATACATGTTGTGGGAAAACACCTTGGATTGGGAGGGGTGTTTGGAAGTTGGACGCCCATGATCCCCCAAATGGAAACAGGGGGACTGAGGTCCCCACCCATTGGCAGTTACCACTGCACCTTCATGGCCCTGTAGGCGGCTGTGCTGGGGTCTGAGCAGGAGGGGCAGGCTGAACATCTACTTGTGTCACGAGGGCCTCAAGGTGGTATAGCAGATCCCACAATTCTCTACAGCGCTCCCTATGCACCAGACCCTGGACCTGACTTTAGGTTTACAGGATCCTTTCTGTGCACACTCCTGGGGGGGACAAGCACCATCCCCTGAGGTGGTTCCACCTAAAGGTAGTGCAGGACCAGCAGATGACGAGGTCCTGGGTTGGGTCCCAAATGTGCTGTGGCCTGGTGCCATGGCCAGATGAGGTGGTAGAGGTGGTTCTGCTGGGAACAGCCTTCCCAAACATGCTATTGTGTTGCAGTTTTAGAACATTTTTGGGTAGTAATAGTCAACACAATCCAGGATTAGTTATAACAGCATGCATACATATTCCCAGTAACCCAATTTGGAACAGTTGCATATCAAACAGAACACATGCATATATGCAATCACAGTGGCTATTGCAATGGCATGCAGGTTACATTGTTAGCAACAGGCCATCAATGATAGTGTTTCAACATGGAACTTGAATAGAAACATATTTCAATATTTGTTGCACAATAGGATATATGTCCCAACAGATGGTTTGGTATAAACATACCCATTGATGTGTGTGTGTTCAGATTATGTTTGCAGATATGGTGGGGTGGGAGAGAGATGTCAATTAGCAACTATTATATCCTTGCAGTATGAGGTCCTCAGATGTTTTTTCCTTTTTATGTCTTCCATGTACCATGTCAAGAGAGTGACTCCCTGTGTTCACTCCACAGGAGAATAGCATACTCATCAACTTTATTGTGCACCACCATGGAGCCTTCTTTGGGTGTATGGCCCATAATCTGCAGGAGAGGACTGCCCTGTGGAATGAGCTTGTCCATAGAGTAAATAATGTTGGCCTGCATAACTGCAGTTATGAGCAGGTGCAACATTGTTGCACTGACCTCATCCGCAATGCCTGTCAGCATGCTGCTGCAGTTAGGAGGGACCAGCTAGCCACTGGTGGGGGTCATGCCATCCAGTACCCACTGACACATGTTATGGAGCTCCTCGTCAGCCTTAGGGCACCTGCCCACCAGCCAAGTCAAGGACCTGCAGATAGCATGATGAAGGTGGATGCTACCCAGATAATTGATGAGGAGTATGCAGATAAGGCCCCAGGGCACATAAGTAGACCACTGTTGCTTATTCATCTTCATCTTTAAAGTATCTTCCTGCATATGTCAAATAACATAGTCTGTCGCTGCAGTGTAGCAATGAACAGATGTGCATAATCTGTAATATTGTGCGTTTGTACTGTTGCTGTACTGAAATGCTGCTCCCTCCCTGTACCATTGCCACAGATGTGGCTACTGACATCACATCTCTCACACAACTATGTAGGTCCCTCTGATATACCGCTGGAGCAGCAGCCTGTAGCTGGTGAGTATGGAGGTCTTTTGTTCAGGTTTGCCAATACACCGGCCATGTTATGGCCATGGTATTTGCCATGCATACATTTAACACACGTACCCATAATGCATGCTGTACATGTTCACTTATTGTTGCTGTTAACTGCATGGCATCACAGTGGTCAGAAGGGTATGTAAGAGTCCTGCAGTATAACTAACAACCTGTCAGTGCAAGATGTGTGGCCAGAGATAAACATAATGGTGGGACAAATGACCTACAGTAGGGACATGTCTGAAACATTACCCTTATACAGTGGCTACTACAGTGTATATACCAGTATTACAATGGCAACTGTTACAGTTCTACACAACGGTATATCATAATACCACATTCCACAACTTTTACAACCTGTAATGTGATCCTAACATAAGCAATGAATGTGTAAGATGGAATCCTATGTTAGGACAACAAATATGGGGAATACATACCTTAACAAACACTGGAAGCATATGTGTGCACACACTCCAAATAACATATCGTGGACACAGCTGTTGAGGTACTGCACCATTACCTCATCTTGAGTATGCACCTTCCATCAAGTATGGGTCCTCAATGTCACACCAAGTAATGGTCTGCTGTCCAAGAAGTATGCAGAACGAAAGAACCGCGTAGACTGATAAAACAAAATAGGCAAGTCTGTGTAGCGTTGACTTGTTTAATGTAAAATAAAATGAACTTCATTCAAAACAAAACGTAGAGCAGACTTAAATATTAACGACAGACTTAGAACATAGCAGAGTATCAGTTGTTAAATTCACCTGATTTGTGAATTTAACAACTGATACTCTGATGATACCCCAGGTGTGTAGGGGTGAAAGCACTTAGTATCGTTGTCATTTCAGTTATGTTTTAAGTCTGCTCTACGTTTTGTTTTGTTTTGAATTAAGTTCATTTTATTTTACATTAAACAAGTCAACGCTACACAGACTTGCCTATTTTGTTTTGTCCAAGAAGTATGTCCATCACATTTGCTCACTCACCTGCAACAGAGGCAGCCGTGACTTGCACACATCGTACAAACTATGGAATGAATCTCATATGCAAAAGGTAGCACTCAGGAGTGAGAGACATAGCCTTACCTCACCATTGCATATACCATGGCAAACAGTGCAGACAAGCATGTATGTGATGATGCAGTATGGGACACCATTAATGTAGAAAAAAGACAGATGCCCACCCAAGACAGATGACAACACATGTTGCAAACTGGTCACAGAGACTGCCCAGAAACATGCAGCAACACTGAGGGACTTGCAGGTATGTCTAGCAAGTACTGCCTGTGCAGTACCTGTGTCAACAATTACCTGGACTCTACATAAGTGTGGCCTATAGGTATGGGTAATCAGATGGAAGAGTGGTTCCACAGGAGACATCATCCAGGGCTCTCTACAGGTAGCATATGCATAACATCAAATCTCCCAAAGGCATGTGTTGCATTGTATAATGGTGTACAGAGACCAAGGCTGAAACATACAGACAGTATTAATAAAGATACATATGCTGCTCAAGCAAAACCTCACTCCACCTTATGCTCACCATCCCCATCTGTACTTTGCTGGTGCCAGTGTACACCTTTAGGTTTGCTGTTCATTAGCAAGAACTAGGCCGGTAGACATGGTGCTCTGAATTTGGGACACTGGAAAATGACATTCATGTGTAGCCCATAGTTGTCAAGCATCTGCAAAAAGGCTGAGGATGGGAAGGGGTGTCATCCTGAAACACAACAGTGAACTGAAGCATACTTCCAAAGATTGCTAAGAATGGCTGTATCTGAACACAGTTAAGGTCATGCATTGTGCCAGACATAACCCTGACTCCACAGCAATAGTGAAGGCACTGTGTGACCTCCAAGAGCTGCGCACATGAGCTGACCTTGCAATCTAGCAGAGTTGGGGGACATTTGTAGGGCAGAGTGACCAAATAATGGCAAGTGAAGATGGGCTATGCTAGTATACACCTTCCAGGAGTAGTGACTGCTGTAGTTCACTTAAGAGGTGCTGCAACAAACCATCATGTTACGAGTGTGCACACTTATGCAACCCATATATTGTATGTATCCCAGTCAACATCTGCACAACTAACAGATTTGTTCCATACTGCATTTGATTGCACAGGTCATATGTCACATATCAGGTGTGTGTAATGCTAACATATGCAGTATTGTGGCCCCATGGCATATCAGGGAAGAGGATGGCATGTCAATAAGGGGGTGTACACTCCTCATAGCCAGAGTAAGCTTTGAAGGTTGTCAGTATAATTGGATTTTATTGCTCATACATACACTGCTGATGATGAGATCTGCAAATCGGACATCAGGCTTTCACTATTGACATCTATCCTCATATCAACCCAGGTATGTGTCAGACAAACACATAGGGGCTGTGAGCAATAGAGCAAACATAACTGCAACACATATTCACATTAAGCAATGGTGTGTACACTTGTGAGGTATGGTGACAGTACATGGCAGGGTGCTGTACAGGTGCACAGAAATACTGTGTACATGGGTACAGTGTGTTCCAGGGGAAGGGGCATCACCTACTAACACAACTCATGCATCACAGAGATGTATAATGTTGGTAACAGGGATTGAGTATAGCTGCAGTGCATCCTGTTGAGTGCCATATGTCATGCATGTTGACAGTTGGGTAATGACAGGTCTGTGTAATATCCCTTTGCCACCTCACCTGTAAGTGTGTGTGTGTGTGTGTGTGTGTGTGTGTGTGTGTGTGTGTGTGTGTGTGTGTGTGTGTGTGTGTGTGTGTGTGTATAGAGGTAAGCAATGATGTACATATCTTAAAATATGTTTTCTGTTTTCCCCTCACAGGTGGCAAACTGGATCAGGATCCCTCCTGCAGGCGAGCTGATGTTAGTGTCCATATAGACTCTGACAATGATGATAGGTATGGTGAGGCACAGGCGGGGTTGTCAGGGGCTGAAGCTGTGCCATCGCCTGACATCCTACTGTTATCCACCCCATCCCCGCACACAGTCACATTGCCTATACTTACCCCATCACCAGTGGCCATAGATGAGGGACAGTTGGCGGGTGGTGGCATGGGACAGGACAGTGTGGTGACTATGGCAAGTGTGTCTGTACACAGCAGCAATAGCCAGATGACCAGCAAGGTAGCACACAGGCAGATGTACAGGGGTGCTCATAGGAGGGCTGCTGGCCATCATGCCCCTGGCAGAAGTGCCACAACTGGTTTCACCAGATGCATGTTTCGGGCCATCATGGAGTGACAGGAACATATGAAACATTATACTAGACAGGGTCAGAGGCTCCAGAGGGCTACTCATTCCACTGTTATTGACAACATCTGTGATATCGCAGATAACCACCATTATTTTGCAGAGGTTCTAGATAGATGGTTTGGCGAGATGGTGGGAAGCCACGACCATGCAATGTCTGTGTTAGAGCATAATGTGGGAGTAGGGTGACAACCATGTGGACGTAGGTTAGCAACACCAACAGGTGGAGGTCTATGTGGACGTGCAACAAGTCAGAGTCACTCCCGTAGTAGCAGTACCAGCACCAGCACTTCATGGGGGGGTTGCTGTCCACACCACAACACAGCAGGCCACGTGCACGTGGCCCTGGCCAGTCCCAACAGGTACCTGGATTCAGAGGACATTTGTCATCATCAGGAGAGAGTACCATATCTGCCCTTTACCCGATAGTGCCTGTGGAACCTGTGGCAGGCACAGTTCTCATGTCCATGGCTGGAGATGGTGAACTGCACACCATGCCATGTACAGTCTGCAGCTATCCAACAAACTCCTGTAGAGGCAGCCACATGGCTGAACTGTGTGCATACACACACAAACACACACATACACACACACATCACCAACACAGCTAGGGCACCTCTGTACCTACACACACCACATCTGCACAGCCCAATTAATAACAAACCCCCCTAACACACACACATGATGTTAACCAAATGGCTCAACCTAGATCACTGGCAAACCCACAACACACCCTGTGTATATGCTGATACCCGTGCCACATCCCTGTCATCCATACCATCAATGCAAGGACAGGCTAATATGGTTATGATGCACAGGGTGAATGTACTAAGGTCTAGCAATGTAATGCTGTGTAACATGTTTTCAGCATGAAAGTTTAATGCTCACGTCAGGATGTGTAGCTGTCCAGCCATGATGCATTATAGCTGTTATTAACACTGACTAATAGTGGTCTCCATAATGTGTTCATTTTGTGTTGTAGGTGTCTATGTGTCAGCAGGATGTTGGTCTGCTGTTGTTTCCTAAAAGGGGTATGGCACTGTGGTGACACATTGACTATGTCATATCCTGGCTACAGCTGAACACAAGTAACAGGTCTGTATAACAGTTACTTCATGTGCCACATGGCTGATAGGTCTGACGGGTGTATACAGATGAGTGCATGGTGGCTGATGTCAGCAGCCCTTCTACAGTGGACAATGGTAAGTGTATTCTGTGGCACACACCACATGTTTATTTATAACACACACACACAGAGGCTTAGGTGTTGAGGCAATACATAGAGAATACTGTACACATGGGTGTACTTAATTTTACAGTGAACCCATTTTAGCCTATGTAATTCCACCAAGACAAAATAGGCAAAACATCACATCAGTAAATAATCAGTCTGTTACTTTAATGTCACTGACAATGGTACTGGCAGAGTATATGTCCCCTTCCCGAATGTAGTGCAATCCCAGCATTGGTAAACATAGGTGTGCTGGTGTGGGTGGCACAGTCCTACACTTTGGAGGGTGTGGAGTGGTGCAGAGACAGACATAGTGCAAGTGATGACTACTTAACCTGTTAACATAAACTGTACAGTATTACAGCACACTTAGCAGGGGGATACACACAACAATAACTCCAATTATGGTGGCTGTGTCCACAACGACAACCAACTATATATGCCAACTTTAGTATCACTGTACAGCTAAACAGTGGGGAAGAGGGCATTTACACATCTACTACTAGTTTTGATGGAATGAATTTCCATGACATGATTCCTTTGAAATGATAGCATTTGCCAGTTAATTCTTGGACAGACTACCTCCTGTGACATGTATTTTCTGCAAACTGAAGTAGATCCCTTCACATACACACACACACTTACTTGGCAACAGAGAGAGTAGAACTCCTGTCTAAATAATTATTGCTCCTAATGCGTATGGCCTTAATTGCACACACCACACAGCTTTTAGGATGAGGTGTGTCCTGAGTCTCTTGTTAAGTGAGGAACATCACCAGGCCTTGTACAGTATGGTAATGGGGGATGTACTAATACATAATATGACATACTGTCATATACACATTGACAAACACATAACAGTCATAGACACATCTGAGAGACCTGGGTTTATCAGTGCTAACTACCTTGTCAGTGAGTCCATTCTGTTACAGATAATTTGCACACAGCACATGCATCATTGGGCTGGATAGTGTACTCAGTTACCTGTATGGCAGATGGTGTCAGTGGTCCTCATACAGTGGACCTTGAGATATGTACTGGGGGTAACATGGTGTAAAGACACATTCCCAGCACCCACACCTCACATTGGATATTTTAATCACTGAAACCCATGATAATATTCTGACATACCCACAATCACACATTGACCAGGACTGCAATACAAACCCTTGTCTATCTCATCAGTGCTACTACAGGATAAGCATTTATTCACATACCACAGGGATACTAGGGTGATGGTTTGTCATGGCTCTCCTAATGTCAGCAACAGCACTATGCCTTATACTATATGGTCATGTGTATTGTATATGGATAATGTGGTATCAGAAAGCTGTATCCTACAAGCATACACACTTGCACACACTTGCCAGGACTCAGAGGGTAACCCATGCCTATCTACCCATTTGTACAACAGTGTTGTGCTGGTACTGCAAGCTCCATGTAGCCCATAGGGTGAAGAGTGTAACATGGTACATTTAATTTCTATTACATCAGCAGCC
>NC_056745.1:994111375-994146375 GCF_019279795.1 Protopterus annectens | reverse complement strand
CATTGTGGAAAGGGAAATCTTCCTGTTCTGCACTGTATGGAGATCTCCATTAGTCACATTGAACATTTACAAGTTCGAACATATGGTCTTGGCCACATGTGGTTCCGAACCTGTAATATGTCTCTATGATCAGAAGTAGACCTATAGATATGTATATATATATATATATATATATATATATATATATATATATACATACATACATATGTATATGTATATATATATATATATATATATATATATATATATATATAGATGTGTATGTGTGTGTATATATATATATATATATATATATATATATATATATATATATATATATATATATTTTGTGTGTTTCAGTTTTGCCCCCTGTTAGTCACCACAGCAGAACTCGGTCCACCAATGATTGGCTGTTGATTTTTACGCATGCCTGCCAGGTTCGGACGCATAACCTTCAACGAAGGTACACCCATTCACGCGAGACATGTCTCCACGCAGAAAACACTCTGAGTAGGAGAATCGAACCGACAGCGCCTTACTTAGAGGCGACTGCTACGCAGAAAGACCACCAGCTCACTGCTACATTGCTGCTATATATATATATATATATATATATATATATATATATATATCTATATCTATATCTATATATATATATATATATATATATATATATATATTTATAGCATATGCCCATAACATGTACTGGAGTCATACCAGCACTTAGTAGTCACAACCTCTTAGTGCAAGAGGATGTCATGTAAGTATTGTACGATAAATGTGAAATGTTGCTACAGTAACAGGGGTTGTGTTAACAGAAATGCTGTGTGGGAAGTCACTTCTGATACTGACATATATACCATCAGTTACTGAAAGACATCATAACGTCATCATAGTGAGTACCACACAAATCACAGTAATGATCCTGTGGAATAGAGCAGAGATATGACCAATAAACATGGACAGTCTGACACAATCTGGTCAGTACAGAGGTATACACAGAACTCCTATGAGGGTGCAAGACATGTGGACCAAGCTGACAAAGTGGATGTTTACAGCCATGGAAATGCAGATATCACAAAAATACTTGACTAGATGTTTACACAGTTGATGCACTCACACACTCCTGTCTGTCCTAACACATATTAACCAGAGAGCAGAGGTCCCAAGCCCACATAATTTTACTACACTAGTTGGTAACATACAGCCCATCTTTAGACCATCCCACTGCTTTTTCAGAAATACACAACAGTTATGGTGGCCAGGCAACAGTACATCTGACATAATATCTGGACATAACATCACACTAGGTAAATACACTGCTGGAAAAGCTGCTAGGCATGTCACAAACCACTGTGAAACCACAGGCCGATCCACAATACTGACACAAGATTTATATGGGGGAATACACATGTATTTGCAAATATAGCAGGCACTACAGGCATGTAACAGTGCAGAGTAATAGACCAGTGTAAAAGTGCATACCCACAACCAATCTGAACACAGTCATATCACATTATGGTAGGTTTAAGTAATATTACAGTATATGGTCTGTGTGAACAAAATCACACCTCATATGAACCACTCAAACAGTTACCCTACATATCAACTGGGCCAATACACAGTGTAGTGCACGGGAAGTACTGCCTGACTGTTGTATGGGACATGTATCAGTCTGCCCCTTACAAACATGTATATGCTGATAGGGTACCATACACTGGAGCAGCATGCAAACATCAGAAAGAACAGGACCAAGAGCAATGACATCTGCATCCCGCACAGTTTGTAACACACTCAAGTAACATATTTACAATACACACTCTGTCAACAATCCTACCATAAGTACGGCAACCTCACTAATGTACACACTATACTTAGCAGAATGCTAGGTTTTGTCCTCAAATATAAGGCTTAATATACATAACATGTCTAGCAGTTCCTGATATCTCACTGGCTTGTTATCAGGTATGATGTCAGTAAATAATGATATACTGTACGCCCATGCACCCTTATTGCTTATTTATGACATATGGAAAACGGGTGACACGCCAGGGGAAGAGGCACAAACACAGGAGCCAATGGCCAGGCACATTGACATACATTGCTGTGACTGATAAACTGGAGAAATTTCCTGGTGCTAAATATGTTTGCGATTTCTGGACATATCTCTTCTGAGGGATATGCCCAAGTCAGTTACTTTCGCTGATGGATGTCACCATGCTTGGTAGCTTTACCGAAATCATCCCAGAGTATGCTATGCTGCCATTAATATCACAAAGATAGAGAGGAAATGTGTGAGTAACACAACACATGTAAGACTCAAACCCCTGACAGTCTGCAGATAAATATATTGTTTTCAGCGGGTTTACATTTTTTAAGTGGTTTCAAAGATTGGCATCCCATCAAGTGATGTAGGGATTAATGCCCAGCTTAGTAAGTTTATCTATAATTCCAGAGTGGGGGATGGTGTCGAAGGACTTGGCAGCATCCAGATAGGCTGTTTGGACCACCTTACCCTTGTCCATGGCTTTGGAGACTGATATGAAGAAGTCAATCAGGTTCAGGAGACAAACTCAGCTCTTTGCGAACCCAAACTGCATGAGGTCCAATGTTTGAAGGTTGCCAATGACTTTGTTTATAAGTTCCATGATAATACGTTCCATGGCCTTGCAGATAAGGCTCATCAGACTGATGGGTTGATAGTTCCCGGGATCCAAGGTGGATCCCCCCTTGTGGAGTGGGATAACTTTAGCTGTGCGCCACTCAGTGGGCATGAAGCCTGAGGTGAGGCTATGATTAAACATGACACTTAGGTGAGCTGCCAGTTCATTTTGTAGTTCATGTAGTACACAGCCTGGGATGTCATCTGGTCCCACGGATGCTGTATTCTTAGGTTTAGAAAGTGCGTTTTTTACCTGTGTGGCCATTATTACCGGAATTTGGCAATCGTTCGGTATTGAGATGGGCCCAATATCCTTGGGATCAGTATATTTAATGCCATTCTCTTGTAGCTCACAGCTGATATGAGCATTGCCATTTAGATTCTTGACATAGCTATAGAATGCCTTGCGGTTGTCTTTGGAATCTTTGGCATCTAGCTCCATCCCCTCAGTTCACAGATGATTAACCTTAACTGACCTGTTCTATTGACCTGTATATACATATATATAATTTTTTTTTTTAACCATATGTTCGAATTTGTAATAGTTCGAACACTTAGGTAAAAAAAGAAAAAACAACAAAAAACTAAATGAAACATCTGTAGCAGGGGGGCTATGCCTCTCTGCAACCCCCTTCAACCCCCTTACTTAAATATACCAACTCCAAGATCGCACTACATTGTGGAAAAGGGAAATCTTCCTGTTCTGCACTGTATGGAGATCTCCATTCAGTCACATTGAACATTTACAAGTTCGAACATATGGTCTTGGCCACATGTGGTTCGAACCTGTAATATGTTCGATCTACAGAAGTAGACCTATAGATATGTATATATATATATATATATATATATATATATATATATATATACATACATATATATATATATATATATATATATATATATATATATATATATATATATATAGATGTGTGTATGTGTGTGTGTATATATATATATATATATATATATATATATATATATATATATATATATATTTGTGTGTTTCAGTTTTTCCCGGTTAGGGGTCACCACAGCAGAACTCCGGTCCACTAATGATTGGCTGTTGATTTTTACGTACCGGCTTGCCAGGCCTGACGCACAACCTTCAACGGTACACCCATTCACGCATGTCTCCACGCAGAAAACACTCTAGCTGAGAATCGAACCGACAGCGCTTACTGTGAGGCATAACGCCAGCAGCACCACCAATCCACAGATATATATATATATATATATATATATATATATATATATATCTATATCTATATCTATATATATATATATATATATATATATATATATTTATAGCATATGCCCATAACATGTACTGGAGTCATACCTCAGCACCAGTAGTCACAACCTCTTAGTGCAAGAGGATGTCATGTAAGTATTGTACGTATAAATGTGAAATGTTGCTACAGTAACAGGGGTTGTGTTAACAGAAATGCTGTGTGGGAAGTCACTTCTGATACTGACATATATACCATCAGTTACTGAAAGACATCATAACGTCATCATAGTGGAGTACCACACAAATCACAGTAATGATCCTGTGGAATAGAGCAGAGATATGACCAATAAACATGGACAGTCTGACACAATCTGGTCAGTACAGAGGTATACACAGAACTCCGTAGTGCAAGACATGTGGACCAAGCTTGACAAAGTGGATGTTTACAGCCATGGAAATGCAGATATCACAAAAATACTTGACTAGATAAGCTTACACAGTTGATGCATTCACACACTCCTGTCTGTCCTAACACATATTAACCAGAGGAGCAGAGGTCCCAAGCCCACATACTTCACACTAGTTAGTAACATACATCTTTAGACCATCCCACTGCTTTTTCAGAAATACACAACAGTTATGGTGGCCAGGCAACAGTACATCTGACATAATATCTGGACATAACATCACACTAGGTAAATACACTGAGCTGCTAGGCATGTCACAAACCACTGTGCAAACTACAGGCCGACTGCCACAATACTGACACAAGATTTATATGGGGGAATACACATGTATTTGCAAATATAGCAGGCACTACAGGCATGTAACAGTGCAGAGTAATAGACCCCAGTGTAAAAGTGCATACCCACAACCAATCTGAACACAGTCATAGTCACATTATGGTAGGTTTAAGTAATATTACAGTATATGGTCTGTGTGAACAAAATCACACTCATATGAACCACTCAAACAGTTACCCTACATATACTGGGCCAATACACAGTGTAGTCTGATGCCTGACTGTTGTATGGGACATGTATCAGTCTGCCCCTACAAACATGTATGCTGATAGGGTACCATACACTGGAGCAGCATGCAACATCAGAAAGAACAGGACCAAGAGCAATGACATCTACCACAGTTTGTACACACTCCAAGTAACATATTTACAATACACACTCTGTCAACAATCACCATAAGTACACAAACCTCACTAATGTACACACTATAACAGAATGTCCAGGTTTTGTCCTCAAATATAAGGCTTAATATACATAACATGTCTAGCAGTCTGATATCTCACTGGCTTGTTATCAGGTATGATGTCAGTAAATAATGATATACTGTACATATGCACCTCTTATTGCATGACATATGGAAAACGGGTGACACGCTTGGGGGGAAGAGGCACAAACACAGGGCCAATATTGACATATTGCTGTGATAAACTGAGAAATTTCCTGGTGTAACAGTGTTTGTTCTGACATATCTCTTCTGAGGGATATGAAGTCAGTTACTCACATGGATGTCACCATGTAGTAACTGCAATCATCAGAGTATGCTACTGCATATCTAAAGATAGGAAATGTGTGAGTAACACAACACATGTAAGACTCCAAACCCTGGACAGTCTGCAGATAGCCCTACAAGTGAAAGTTTCCTCAACTACATAACACGGTCATGCCAGACTTTAAATCATGTAGAACAGTCATATCCACACAATCCCTGTTAAACCAACATTGCTTCAAATGTAGAACAGCAATACTTACATTCTGTCCCCATGTCTGGAACATCCCCCTCCTGTTTGTTGGCCTGTCTCCACAGTGCATTTTGTAAGAGGTATTTCCAACTACCCTCTGTGATGCTGTTTGTCAAACACCCACATGAAGTCCTGCTCACAGTGAAGGAAAAGGGCCAACACCCACAGGAAGTGCTTAGTTATAGGAGTGTGTTTCCATGCAATTGGCTATAGGAATGATACCACAGCTGTTCCACATGCAATTAGCAAGTGGGGGACTGCAATTCATGCACAGGCCATCAGCTGATCATGAGCATTCCTTACAAAACTGAAGATGCTGCCTATGCAAAACAGATGTACTTTTCCACATCCACCAGAGAGGGAGAGAGAGAGAGACAGACAGACAGACAGAGACAGAGACAAAGTAAGAAAGGAGGGTTGTAAGAGAGTAAGAGCCAAGTGTGTTTGTTTATGATCCATGGGTGGAGAGTGGTATCTGGGTTTTATAACTGTTGCCAATATTGTTTACTAATCCATACTGTCACATAGTAATTGCACATGGCTGTACACATTTATGGCTGAGGATTGTCTACAATAACCTCTATAGTGTTTGAAAACTGTTGGCTTTGTACTGTGGACAATGGGACATATAGGTCTTTAATATAATAATGTAGCAAAACCCACACTGCAATGGATCCTGTTAGTACACACTCACCGCAACAAACACACATGATATTGATTACACACGCACAAACACAGATTTACTAGTACTGAGTTTCAAACTCCTACCTGGCTATGTATTGCTATTACAGTGCAGTTATTGCATGCGTCACAGAGCTGACATGTTGGAGAGCTGCCCAAAGGTATTTTTGAAGGTGAGTGACATAATCAGGGAAGTGTAGTACATGTGAATGTCCACAAAAGCAGGTGTTAGTGGAGACACACACACACACTCTTTCAGGGAAACACACACATCATCACACTTGGCAGTATCAAGATTAGAATCCCTACCTAACTAGTTTGCTACACTATAGTATTATGCAGTTGTCACATGCACCACAGAGCTTTTATGGCTGATACATGGCCAAAGGGTTATTTCAAAGTGAATGACATCAGCAGGTGTGCTAAAGCAGGCCAATGGGAAGTGTAGTGATTGTGAATGGCTTCAAAATTAGTAATCTCCACACACACACACACACACACACACACACACACACACACACACACACACACTTGCCAGTACTGAGATTCATAGGTTCATTTCTTTGCAGGTGTGTAGTAGGTGAATGGGCCTGACGGCTGTACAAGGCTAGACAAAGGGAATACCTTGGCATCAGGCTGCATGACAATGGTCTCCAGTGTGGCTCAGGGGTGTAGTCTCTGGAGTGGTCCCCACAGGTGGGTATTGTATTCACCATCCACTCATCTGGGTTACTATTGTGGGTGGCCAGTGATGTGTACTGCTTCCCATGTATATGATCTATTTTCCATAACATGGACAGTGTCTGGGTTGTGCACATGTCCCACATGCATGTTCTTTGACATGTGGAAGTGTAATTGAGGTCTCTGGGGCATGTTGTGTGCACAGATTCTTATCTTCTGATGTAGCATTCCTGACCTCATTTGGGGAGACCTGGCTATGGAACTGAGGTCATGGTTGAACCTACATTGACAGCATGATACAGGTATTCAGTGGAGTTAGTGGCATCTGTCCATACAGGGCAAGTGTATAAGGCATGGTATTCCCATTGTGGGTTACATTTGCAGATTCTATAGTTGTTGCAGGCATTCAATGGGGAACATAGCAAAAGGACCACTGTAAGCATTTATTTGTCTACTGTAGGGATGGAACAGGGTGCCATGTCCTTTTACTTGCTGGATAACATATACTCAATCAGGAGATGTTACACATCACAGTACTTTATGATGTCAGTGGCACTGTTGTGGTCAACAGGCATGTAGTCCACTGCAATCACACCATGGTTACTATCTGTGAGGCAATATGCAGGGAACTAACAATGTAGTGGTTTTTGCCTAGCCAAGTGTGTTTGTGTATGAGATATGGGTGGAGAGTGTTCTCTGAGTAATACAAGGGTTGCTTATATTGTTCACCAATCCATAATGTCACATGTAGGGTATGGATTGCCTACACTAGCCTCTCTGGTGTTTGATATCTGTTGTCCTTGTAAGGTGGACATTGTGACATATAGTAGGTCATCATTATAATAATTTAGCAAAACTCACCCCACAATGCATCCTGTTATTACACAATCACAGCAACCTCCACACAGGATACTGATGACAGACACACACACTTCAGTACTGAGATTCAAACCCCTACCTTGCTATGTATTGTGACTACAGTGCACCACATTTATGGCACGCACCACAGAGCTTATTGGATGGAGGTTGCCATAAGGTACTTCTAAGGTGAGGAACATCACCAGCCCTTGTAAATACTAGCATTGGGTGATGTAGTGGGTGGCAGATCCCAAAAATAATTTTACCCTAATCACACATTTACATTTGCCAGGGGTGAGGTTCAAACCTCTATCTAACAATCTTTACAAACCATTATGTTACGCATTTCCCACATGCACCACTGACCTGACATGACTTAGGGTTGGCAACAGGTACTTACAAAGTGGATGATATCTGCAGGACTGCTAACGTCAGGCTCTGAGATGTGTACTGGCTGTAAATGGGGCCAAAATCTTTGAGGTACACACAAACACACTTGACACAGATGAGATTTAAACTCATACCTGTATAGTTACTGCTACTACATTGTTCTGTATTTATGGCATGCACCATGGAGCTCATAGGGCTAGCCATTGTCCAAAGGGGTATTTCAAGGTGACTGACATCAGCAGGCTTGCTAAAGTAGGGCAATGGGAGGTGTAGTGACTGTGAATGGCCTCAAAATTGTTAATCTCTACACACACACACACACACACACACACACACACACACACACACACACACACACACACACACACACACACACACACACACACACAGAGTCTCACAGTTGCCATGTCTGGGATGAGAGCTCCTATCTAACTAGAATGTTACACTATAGCATAACACAGTTATCACATGCACCATGGAGAATTATGGTGCTGATAATTGGCCAGAGGCTTATTTCAAGGTGACTGACATCAGCATGAGTGCTAACATGGGCAATGGGAAGTACAGTGTGTGTGAATGGGCCATAAACCATTCCTCTGGAAACACACACACAACACTCAGTGACACACAACTTTACATTTGACAGGACTGGGTATACAAATGTTAGATGATTACTAGTTTGTACTATCATGTTACACAGTTATCACAAGCACCACAGACACTATAGGGATGAGGGCTACCAAAAGCAAGTGTCTACAGTGATTGACATTGGCACACCATGTGATATTGGCCAATTGGATGTGTGGTGGGTTGGACAGGCCTTAAGATGGCACTGTCTTCCTCTCTTTTCCCCACATCTGTGTGTGTGTATGTATGACTTATTATAGTGTGTTGGCCTTGGATATATGTGAGTATTCCTATCCAATGTGTGTGCAAAGCATGAATGGTGTGCAATGTGGAGTGTGTGCACAGACATCTGCGACTGACAGATATGTATAGTCCACTGTTGTTGTCATACATGGGCTTCATTTCTGTGTAGGAGCATGCCCAGTATGACCTTCTGTATTGATTGTGTGACTCCATTCCAGGTAGGTTTAAATCCAGTGCTGGATTTTGTTCTACACCTACAGCTAGCAACCTGTTTCTGCATGATTTCTGTAGATAGGTTTACAATATGGAGTCACAAAGGCTGAAAGATAGTGGGATACTGCAACTATTGCTGGTTGTGCTGCTTTTGTTACATGGTTGGTGTTAGCAGAGATATTCAGACATGTACTGTTTTACCGACAGATATACTTATTTGCTTGCAGTTATTTCCTTGGAAATACAAGATGAATGAAGTTGTGTCCAGTATTGTGGTCTGTAGCCCACATATTCGTGCACACTCATGCCAGTCTGTAGGGGTAGCTGCAGACACTTGCTGATGGATCTGTGTAAATGGTCCAGCACCTTGGTACTGTGGTGGCTGAGGATCCCCTGCTTGTACATCTATCGACATAACAGAATGGCCATATCCTGCTGTGGCCATACTTCTCAGCTGTACAGATTCACCTGGGTTACCCAGAGGCAGGGCTCATATATCTGGTCAGTTCCCCTTCACATTGTGGTTTACAGGCAGGTTTGAGGCCACTCATTACTGGGTTTGCAGGCAGGGGTAGTATGAGCACACATCAGAGTTTCAGAATTCACACACTCCATGGTGTCCATGCTTCTACACCCCCCACTCTGTTATTCTATCCTCTTCTTAACATTATGCGAGTGATATCTGCGAAGTATCCATATAGTTGTCCCTTCATCCCAGCGTTATTTAGGGGTTGGTTCACAGTTCATTCAGTAGGACATGATGGGCATGCTACTGGGATTTCGACATGGCCTTGCATTTGTGTTCTGTGGACTGTGTTATGTTATTAGTTAGGACCCTATGAGATAACATACATTGGCAGTACGGGTGAGGCACAGGCCTTTGACAGAGGACTGTAGGGCATTTGGTAGTGATGCAGGCCATCTATAGCAGGCCAGTTATTCTGTCACTCCTACAGTCCCAGGCTGTGAGCCACTGGATTCCCCTGGGGTGACAAGGTAAGTGTGCAAGATGTTAATGGCAATAGTTCCTGTCCATATTAATCCATTGGTCTGGATGCTGGCAGGGTGCTGCTTACAGCTAGGGACACACCTGCATAGGACACCTCTTCAGCATGCTGCATTCTGTGGGTATTCCCATACAGAAGTGGGAGTCATACTGTACTCATTCCCAACAGCAGGGGTATGACGTGATAAACCTGTGGATGATGCTGTGGTGAGCTGAGTGCATGTGTGATATGGAGACTTCTTGCAGCTGACTCACAGATATACCTGGGACATTCCCCTTACGCTGCCTTGTGCAGGGACATAGGCATTCTTTCATTACTTCATAACTGTGTCTTTTGTGTCTGCCAGTGATTGGCCAGAATACATCAGTATTCCATAGTACACTGACAATTAATGTGCTGCTTACCTGTATGTACAATTCCAAAGGTGTGTGCAGCTGACAGTTACATTTTATGTACTCTGTCTAGGGTACTTCCATCTGTGTATTGTGTGCATGTTTGGGCCCACATTCATGGCATGTCCATCTTTCAGATGGTGACAGATATTGACATCTGAACAATGAGTATGGATGACTGCTGAATTGGGTCTTGCTGGGAGGCATTGTGGTTGGCACTGCAGTTGTCAGAACATGGCCCTGTCATCAACAGTACTGGCCATAGGCCACCAGGACACAACCCTCCATGCCTACATGCTGACCACTTCCACACAATGTATAACACACAACAACCTAACACACAGAGCCCTGCATACTGTACACATGCAACAATCTATCCTGTAAATTGGGCCATCTCAGGTAATCTGTGCTCCACTGTTATTAACCCCACTCATACATGTTACTGCATTTCTACATAGGATTGTGGCGGCTGGGGGGGCAGATCTGACAACTGTAAACATTTGCTATGACTGTACGGGTTTTTCAGGTACTCTGTTGGCTTCCATTTTGTTTTGTATTCTGACCTATCATGCAGAATAGAGGCATATCAGTAGAGTACAGATCTTAGGTTTTATTGACCTACATTTCAGTTTCAGACTTCATACACTGCAGAACTAACATACAACTGCGTGACCTGTTGTAGCCTGTCTTTGTAGGTCTGGAGGGGGGCTGTTATCCATTGCCATTAATTGGAGGCCTTAGCACAGCCGTTCTTTATGGTTATCTACACCTGTCCTGCTGGCTGAGGCTGTTGTTGTGTATATGAACCTCACTGACATGAATCTGTGTGTCCTATGGACACGCATTTGGGCCACCACATGTACTGCAGTGTGATTTGTCACCTTGACTAGTTTGTTGACACCAGTATTTGTTATGGATTCTATGCTGCCCATATAGGTGTCCACTATCTGCTGCCATCCCACTCAGCCACCCGATTCCCTCGCATGCTTACATCCATATCATAGCTACAACTAGCAGAACATACTACTCCATTCACCAATTGATAGGAAGAGTGAGTTACTTGTGGCTGTGCCAGTATTGAGGATGGTGCTGGAGGACTGACTATGTCGGATGCACATAGTACACTCTGTATACATGGTAAACCAAGGTAGTGTCATGTTTGGCATCCCTTTTACTGTATGTGTGTATCAGAGAGAGGTGTCATTCCCTGAGTTCCTACCATGTCAGTGCATGTGCTATGTGTTGCCTCTTTGCCAAAGCCTGGGCATACTGGGCACGCCTCCTTCTGCCTACATGGGCAGGCTCAGATTGTTCCTCCTCTGAGTCACTCTGTGTCTGTGCTGGCCTTGGCAATGGTGGGCAGCCCTACCCCATGCTCTTCCTGCTGCAGCTGTTTCCGCAGGATCATATTGTGTAGCATGGCACATACAATGAAAATTTGTGCACATGTAGCTGGAGAGTACTGCAAGGCTCCACTGGATATGTCCAGGCACAGGAACTGTTTATTATTATGATTCTCATTTGTGCATGTGCCTCATTATGGAGTTCTTGTTCGGGTGTGTGCGTGCATTTCTGATGGGTGTCATCAGCCACGGCTCCAGTGCATAACCAGCATCCCCCACTAGGTGGCCATATGGGATGTCCCTACTGGCAAATCTCTGGTACAGCAGTGTCATATGCCAGATGTGGAAGTCGTGATAGCTTCCATGGCTGCCAGCACACACATTCATTATAATGCCCTGGGCATCGCACATGACCTGGCAGTTGATGGAGGGGAAGTCCTTGCAGTTCATGTAGACCCTACCCCGCTCACTGGTTGGTGCTTTGATGTGTATGTGCGTACAGTCTATAGCTCCAACTACCTCAGGGTATTCTGCTATTTGGTGGAAGAGATGCATATTGCTGGTCAACCCCTCATGGGTGTTGAGGAAATATATGTGCTCACTGGCATGTGCTGACATGGCATCCAGGAACTGGTGGAGTACCCTGGATGCTGATACCTGTGAGATTCCCATGATATCCCCAGTTGGCCTTTGGAAGGTACCTGTGGCTAGTATTCTTAAGCCTACACATACCTTGGTATCCACTGGGATGGGTTCCCCTCTGTTGGTTCTGTGTGTGAGGCATGGCTGGCGCAGCTCAACAGTTTGCTGTAGGATGTCCCTGTTGACCTTATAGCACTCCACTATCTCCAGCTCATGTAGCCCCTTGTAGGTTACCCTGGGTCTGTACACCCTTCTCCTTCTCCTCACTGTGGGTTGGTCATCAGCATTCTCATCCTCACCACCCTCAGCCTCTTCCACATATTAATATATGAGAGCAACAGCAGCGCCTATCATTTTGTTAGTTTTGTCTAGTAAAATTTCCCCGTCAGTGTATACAGTAGAGTTCTATTTGGCCATTGGCATGCTTACTACATTGAATACATGCTTTCTTTGGAGCTGTCATGCCTCCATTTTATAATTTGCAGAAATGTATTCGGTTAGTAGCCGAATAAATTTCTGCAGGTTACACTATTCCTGCACAGATGCCTGCCTGCTTCCTGGTTCCCTAATTCACCTCATTTGCATGGTTTTCACCTGTAAATGGGGTAATTAGAATACAGAAGCTGTGTCAATGCAGGAATAGTGTAGGAGCACATCCTGGGAGCTCTTTCCTGGATTGCTCGTTGGCCCTGTTGCATGCAGCAGCTCTTGCACTATTCCTGCACACCATGCAGAGCTTGCTGAATCCTGGGGTATGAGTTTAATATTAATATTTTAACCATGAATACATTTTAATTAATCTTGTGTTTTTTTTTTCTTTAAGGTGTAAGGGGGTGAAATGCACTGTGTTGGATTACAGCAGCCTGCCTGGATGATTAAGGCTACAAGTTTCTTTTGTAAAACAGGCTTTGATTTCCTTAGTCTTTTTTGTCTATTATGGTACTCTGATCAAGTCACTTCATCAGATAGTTCTCCTAGGCTGCCATGAAAAGGGGTATTTGCATCCAGACCACTGTCCTGGACTAGGAGCAAATGCAATGCACATTTTTGTTATGAATTCCTGAGCCCTTCACCTAGATGCTAATTAGTGCTTCAATATATGCTGTTCGAATATGAGTCCCAGCACGTCTCATAGTTTAATGGATTGCCAGATGCATTCTCAACAGATGTGAGTTTCAAAGGAAGAGTTGTTTACTCTTGTTCATGCTAACTCTGTTTTCAGCATGAGATTGTATTGTTTAGCAAATGGCTGTACTTTTGCTGTAAAATTTAAAATAACAGTTTTAAATTGCATCCAAATCTTTCTGAGCACTGTAAAAGTAAAAAAGAAATAGTAGGCACACTGAGAGGTTTAAACAGTATTTTAAGGTAATTCAGAAGAGACAGACAAATAATGGGTCATTGGTATAACTGGGGGAGGGGCAATCCATTATCCTGCCTAGGGCCCCATATGACCATGATCCAGCTCTGCTAGGGACAGGGCTGCAAAATTAGGCATTATAACTGCAATAGCAGCAGTAACCATGCTCCTGAAAAGACCTCACAATGTCTGGTTGTGTGACCAAAGTGATATACCTGAATGCACAGCCAGTGCACATGACCTCCTAACCTGGGAATGGAGAAACTAGTGCATGGAAGTACTGTCTATACCTGATAGCACATAGTGTTATTGCTGTGATTCATAAACAACTGT
This sequence comes from Protopterus annectens, assembly GCF_019279795.1. Taxonomy (NCBI): domain Eukaryota; kingdom Metazoa; phylum Chordata; order Ceratodontiformes; family Protopteridae; genus Protopterus; species Protopterus annectens. The sequence goes on along the minus strand of NC_056745.1, from coordinate 994,131,968 downwards.
GCTAAATTGCTTCTTTAATCACTGACCTATAAGGCCTGTTTTAGTGAGTTAAAAACATGGTGACCCTATTACACAAGACATATTATGATGAGCAACTTGGGAACCAGAATATAGTAGATAACAAAGTATACATCAATACCAGCAAACTGACAGCAGACAGGACTATAGGTAATGGATCTCTGGACTGCAGTAACCATACAACAGCTTGAAGGCAACACGGACAGTAATGAAGGAGAAAAGTACGTGTGGTAACACAATACAAGGCATGACAGGAACTAAAATACTTGTGGAGAGCTCAACATAAAATGGAACAGGGCAGTAAAAGTTATACTCCTGCTGGGGGTCAACCTGAAGGGGAGCAGGAAACCGGTTTGAGCTTGTGATAGTCCTGCTTGGGAATTCAAAGAGACATGGAATAGGGGACAAACCAGGACAGGTTGCAGTCCTTATAGGAGGGATTTCAACCTGACAGAGACCAGAGAAGAAGGGCAATTCAAACCACTGTCCATCTGTGTAAAGTTTGCATCAGTGTACAATATGCACATGGTCTGCAAGACAAGCTTGAGAGGATATGAGGCCTCAGCTACATCAATCACAGACTGGGCAGGTGTGACAGACAGCAGGCATTAGAAAATGTATTTATTTATTTATTAAATAATTAGTAATTAAATAAAATAAGTAAATAAGCCAATGAATGCACAGGTGTGACAGACAGCAAGCAGTCATAACATTATTTATTTTATTAAATCATAAATAATTAAATAAAAGTATTAATAAATAAAATCACAAACTGAGCAGTTCTAACAGACAACAATCATTGGCAGCATACCCACTGATATCACACTATGGCCCTGTGTCAGAATAATGACAGCACAAAGGCTGTAACCGCTGAAGGGAAGAAGGGTCAGTGCTGAGAAAAGTGTCAACTGGATGAACAGCCATACACACACACACACACACACACACACACACACACACACACACACACACAAATAACCCACATGGGTAACACATATAAGTATACTTTTTGTCATGTGACTGAAGAAATGGCAACAGTTAGAAAGTTAACTGCAACTGAGACATAGGTGATACTACAGGCACAAATACCCTTCTGAATAAAGCAGACATGGCCTTCTGTGTCCAAGTATGGCATGGACAGGTGCAAGACATTAGTGCCGTAGTTGGCCATAATAGGACATAATACAAGTACATACAGGAGCATTAATATACTACTGTATGGCAAGAACAAGGTATAGGAAATTTCCAGAGACATGTAGACTACAGAGTGAGAACCACCAACACAGAAGGGTGTCACGGGGGTAGAGGAATTTCTGGTATTCTTTTCCTGGGGAAACTGACAGAATCCTTGTACCTGAATGTGTATTGGGTATTGGAGATGGTCTGGAAATTGCCTGGGTGTCTCTAGGAAATGCACAAGATTTGTACCAGAATGTGCCATTCTTGTTGAATGGTGACTTTCAACTGTAGATGGTTTACTCATAAAACACATATGCAGTATACAAGGATAAAGCCCTAACCACAACCCAGGTGACTTGGGTTTTATTAGTGTCTTGGGGTGACTAATGGAATGGCAGGCATGGATGGGCATGCCCACTGTGGAGAAGGGTGGTACATGGGCATCTCTTGAAAAAGATTCCTGTTGGAGGCCAGGAACATTGCCAGAGGAGGTGGTGTCAATGTCTGTAAGTGAGCCTGTCTAAGCTGCTGCAGAGGCAGTGTGATACTCTGCTAGCTTGCATTGAATGCCCATCTAGGAGCCATACCATGCTACCCCAAAAGGGAGGGGGGAGGTAGTTCAAGTAAGACCCTCACCGATGGAAGCTCAGACATGCCAAGCCCTATTGCCTTAGATCTATAATGAGCCACAGTTATTACTGGAATAAGTCCTCTGGGATATGGAATGACTGGTAGACTTGGCATGGATAGGGCATGAGGCCAGGCTAGTAAAAGCTGATGGAAGGCTGGGAGGTAAAATGCAAAAAAAAAAATATATATGCATATCTGTCATCCAGGCATTTTGGGGCGGAAACAGAAAGAAACTGCACCTGCATCATAAGAGCCCATATGTTATATACATAATTGGTATGTATCAAATGTAGAAGTAGCAGCTGTGATCCAACATTGCCACAGGTATGTCATTTGTATGCATTTGCAGATTTCACTGGTACAGGCTTCAGCACAGCAGGTTAGAACATGCCTGATGTCTGCAGATAAACAGAAGATGGTGATGGCATCATGCACATGGCAGTGACCAATGAAACAATTGCACTCTGAGCATCACTATCATTGGAGGGCTTACTCAGCCTCAGCATTGCTTCTTTTTTTTTTTTTGTTTATATATGCCATGGTCTGCTTAGTATATTGACACTCACTTGCAAGTCATCATGTGAGTGAACTGCATAAAATGCATACTGCACTATTTTCTAGTGATGTCATGCTCTATGTTTCTCTGAATTGTCCCTCCCTGCATGTCACTGCTTGCCACACTAATAAACATAATATCATGTGCTATTAGTTTCTAAATACCTCTGACCTGTTTAGTTCTGCTCTAAAGTTTCCATTATGATATATTTCTTCAGCCTCAAGTTACAAATCAGAATTGTTAGAGTAACAGCTATGTTTTATATAACCATGTTTATATAGTTCCCTAAAGCAAAAAAGAAAAAAAAAATAGGTCATACCAGTTACCATAGCTTTCAAGGTCTTTGCAACAGACTCTGTTTGCTTGTATTGTCTCTAGCAATTGAATATGTTTCTCCATTTTGCTTTTGTGTCTATTTTACAGAACAACAATGTCCAATTTACAGCCAACACTACTGGACTGAACTCCTTATATAAAAATTATGCCACATATTTTGGCAATAGGAAGGGATAAGCATTTAAAGCTAGATAAGTAACCTATTAGTTTAGCAACAAATGTGTTATAATCCTCATCATCATCAAACCCTTTTGTCACCTGTTTAAATGAGGTCAGGGTCCCATATCAACATCAAACAATGTAACCAAATCAGCTACAGCCAATGATTGCACCATCATATTCATCTGATAAATACACATAGCATATATTGATAAATATATATAGTAAACTCTGTCCTTTCATGATAAGTTTATGCAACGATTTTTGAGAGAAGTAGAAGTTGCTGCAGTTCTGAGCTGCTTTAAACTTTAGTAACAAACTGAATGTTGCAACAGCTCATAATTTACTTCGTTACCTTCCTAAAGGACTACAGCTGTTGGTATATGACTTGCTTGTTTATGTTATTTAAATCAGCTCATTGATGCCACAACAAAGAAAAACTAGACAAACCTGTTTTTAGTAAACAGTGCAGAGTTTACTGTCAACAAATGGAGCCATGTAGTTATCAAGCCAGAACTATACTGAATGGTGAATTATGTTCAGAGCAACAAGATTCCCATATATATATATATATATATATATATATAAATGATAGAATCAACAATGCATACAGAAATCATATAAGCAACTCACCATGGGGTTTGCATTTTGTAAAAGAATCATGCATTATTCAAAACTAAATAATTAGAACATATGCAAATGTGATCATTTGACATACATGAACAATGTATAAGGCATTAGATGTGTGTATTGTTGATTCTGTCATATATATATATATATATATAAATATATATATATATATATATATATATATATATATATATATATATATATATAAAATTAGAACATATGCAAATGTGATCATTTGACATGCATGAACAATGTATAAGGCATTTATTTTTAGGCTGTATTTATTACATGCATCCCAGAATGAAGTCCACTTTAAGCAAGACTGAAAATAATTATGCATTTCTCTGTTTCATTATTTACATATTTCTGTTTTGATTTGTTCTTAGGTAAGCTGAGACAACAGTGTTTGTTTTTATGGACAGAAGAGTTTACTTAAAGGGATTTAAATGTAATCTGTACATCTTAACTGCCCAGTTTTTTTTGCAATCAGCAATATGTGTACAAGTGCTTTAATAAAAATTTAGTCCTGCTGAATAAGTAATAATGATAGAAGTGAAGAAATGTAGTGCATACAAGTTGAAAGTTTAGACACAAGAGTCAAGCTGGGGATTATAAGAAAAAACATAGTAGGAGGTGGAAAACATGGAGGGGAATTTCCAAAAAAAAGTCAGTAGGGGATATGTAAGAAAAATGTTTATATTACTTAAGTAAATTGATAAAAACAAATGATCAGTAAGAAAATCATGTCTCATTTTTCACTTTCCTTTGAAATCACACATTGTTCAGACACTAATCTAATCAACAAATGCCTTTCAGAGCACATGAAACTACACATAATTTAAAGCATTCGAGAACATTTGCATAAAAAGAAACACCTCAGTGCCATCCACATCAAGCATTGCTTATAAATGAAAAAAATCATTTCAAAGTAAGAAAGAGAAACAATGCCAAATTATTCCAAGGCACAAGTAAAAAAATGGTAAGAATAAAACAACTCCATCCAAAGACAGCAGTTAAACTTTCGCCCTACAAACCAATGGACTTCCTCAGAACTACTTCCTTCTTTGCATCAATCAATACTTCCTCAAAGAGGGGATCTCGACCACTTAAAGAGACAATCCACATTATCTCAAAAAGAAAAAAGTATCATTTCATTATATCCCAAAATTCTATGTACAGTCAAAGTGTTTCATAAGATCATATCTTGCAAGTACTAAATAAAAGGTTTAAATAATTTAATTAGTATGAAAATCGCAACCAAGTTAAAGACATAAAAAAATCATATCACAATATGTGCCAAACACATCTCATGCTTTCTATATTTGCATTTTTTAGAAACGTTCATAATTTTCTGCCCTTATCTTCAGTACTAAGAGTATTGTACTTTTTTCATTTAAACCTAGGGGCTAAATTTTGTTTTGCCTTAATGATGGATAATATTTGTTACTGTGTAGGGACAATGTTTTTTGTTTGGTTGTTTTCTGTTGTTGATTCATGTTTGGGGTCTACTTTATATGATCGAACTTTCAAATGTTCGACTTTCATATGACCAAGACCATATGATCAAACATTTAAAAGTTTGAACACGTTAAAAAAAAATAAAACAAAAAATAATAAACTAAACATTTCTAGCAGGGGGGCAAGCCCCCCCTGTACCCCTACACCCCTGCTATTTAAATATACCAACTCCAAGATCAAACTACATTGCAGAAAATGGAAATCTTCCCATTCCGTGCTGTATGGAGATCTCCATTCAGACTGTTCAAACTTTTAAAAGTTTGATCATATGGTCCCGGCCATATGAAATTCGAGCTTTTTAAAAGTTTGATCATCTGAAGGGGACCTGATGTTTGCTATTGATAAACTGTAAAACACAGGGATAAAGTTCTGACAATGACCCAGATGACCTGAGAATGAATAATGTCTTCGGTTCTGGTTATGGTATAGGAGCAAGTGGTGGGTACCAACTCACCTATTTTGGGGGAATGGAAAGGTAGAAACTGCTGGTCTGGCTGTCTGCTTTGCCACATGTAAGTTAAGGTATGTATATAATGGTGTAGACTTGACATAACAAGATGGTGATGATAGCCCTCACTAACATGCATTTGAAACACTCGCACATGCACAAAGATCAAGTACATCATTGCCAATCAGACACCAGGACATGGTTATGGCCTAATCAGAAATGGCATCTTTGTTCACATCATCAGATAAAAATGAGACACAAACACCTTCATGGCTGCTTGGATTATGGCCTCCTCCAATCACTTTTACCTCTATGCTTTGGATTCTGTAACTCACATTGGAATAAATGGGGTAAGACCTAGTAGGAGGGGTCAAATTGGCAGTGGGAATGGAGGGAAAAACACTGAAAAAAGTATGAAATAATAATGTTGATTCCTATAATGTCAATAAAAATAATACGTCATTTTTATACACACACTTGGCACAACATCAACAGCTTATCTACATTCTTACCTCACTATTCAAGCTGCTAAAATTCTCCTAAACCTAATATATTCATGATACATGCTGAAAACTAAAGTAAAAGTGCTCACAGTACACTCATACTCATAAAATACAAACAAATATACATCTCAAAAACAACCGTAGCTAGCAAAAAATATTATTCCTAAACTGAAAGCTGCACTTGAGTAAAATTAAACATTAAAATAAAATATATATTTACAAACCAATTCTATGTCCTATTCATTTTAATTAAAACAAAAAGTAACTTCACATACTGCACACAAAAATATACATTCAACCCCAACAAAATGCTGCCTAACAAAATCAAATCTTCTCATAGAAATATATTTATTTGTATTTTTAAAGGAAAGAAATAACATAAAACACTTACCATGATGACTGGGAAAAAGCATTAGTCATAAAATGGACATTATTCTAACTATCTAAGATTAGTAAAACAAACTAAAATAGCTAAACTATAAAATGAACAAACATAACGGTCACCAAACTACTTAACACAGCAAATAAATTACATGCCAGTGGAAAAAATAGATTTAAAATTACTTCAGAACTATTCTATAAAGCATCCAGTGGGCAACTCTATTAATAAACAACATAAACAACCCAAAGCTCTTTTAAGCAGAAATAAAATCGGTTAGCCAACTGAAGTCAATTAGAAATAATATTCTAAATTAACAAATAGAAACATGGATAAACAGAATATGTATTTGTGTGTGTGTGTGTGTGTGTGTGTGTGTGTGTGTGTGTGTGTGTGTGTGTGTGTGTGTGTGTGTGTGTGTGTGTGTGTATAGTAGATAGGTTATCCCACTCAGACTGTATTATTTAACCTATATCAAGGCTGAAAAGGGTCTGTTGACTAGTACACTTACCTGGTTAAAAAAATGTAATAAATAAATACATTTTGTGTAGTTGAGAGAACTAGGTTCATGACACATGACTTTCAAATATACGAGGAAGCTTATTGCTCTTGGCCTACAGTAGAAGACATTTCATTAATTATTCACCAGATCTCAATAAAATGTCTAGAGAATGAGCTTTGTGATGAGTGAAGATATGCTTCATGAACTCAAGGTTTTAATCTTTTAGTAAAAGATAGTTCAGGTATCACAAAAAAATTAGACTGCTATGCACTTTTGCTGTTTTATTTTTCTTTGTACATTTGAATTGCTGTTACCCATTCATATCAAAGAAATATGGTAATTATTCAAATTTTGTACTCTTTATGGTTTATGTAGTCCTTAAATGGACTGCATTATGGCTGTTTATCTACCGTATTTCCAAGGTGACATTTCGTTTTTATGGTTTTATGTATTTCTTGAACTTTCTGAATAATTCAGTGAGACTTGTTAGGATGTGTTATGTTTATAGTTCACTTATGTTATTAGGCAATTAAAGCATATTTACTTTACTTAATTACAGCCAGAAAGTACAGTTGTGTATGTTAAATTACCATAACTGTAGATGGCCAAATAGATGACTGATGCAATCACCCATACCTCTCAACCAGTCAGTGATAAATTTCAACAGAATCAGGGACAAAGCCAGAAAAAATCAGGGACAATCAGGGACACATTTAAAATATTTCTGCTATTAACTTGAGACATTCACAGGATCACAGCAGATGAATTAATGTACATTTTGTGAGGTAAAAGAAATCTACAACTCTTAATTATTGCCATTATTCATTAAGTTTAATTCACCAACTTTCCTCCAAAAGTTACCAGTTTTAGGAGGGATTAAGAGGGACACAGCTAAAATTTGAGTCAAAATCAGGGACGTCCCTGAAAATCAGGGACAGTTGAAAGGTCTGCAGTCATCTGAGGTATAAGGGGCATCCTGCTAAGAATCAGACAAGCTGGCCAGCTTCCAAAGCTTTAGGGCACTTTCCATGCCCCCTAGCCACTGCAGTGCATGAGAGAAACATGATAAAATTACTGTCTAGGGTACCAAAACTTTAGGGATTTTGTGACTCAGAAGAGAGAGGCTAGGGTCCTGCCATATAGGATCAATAGTAATATGAATCCGGTACCCTGGCACATAAACAGAAATAGTATCGGGATGGAGGGAGGAAGGGTGTGGCTGCTGCAACACTTATCTTTTCGAACATCTACTGTTATGTTAAGTTTCCTTATATAAGTTTGGTATGTTCATCGTCAGAAGCCTCAGCTATATTGGATGAATATCAGAGCTTAAAAAGCAAAGGAGGAGGAAAACGTAGCAGAGTGTAGGACCCTGTGGGGAACAGTCCTCACAAAGCATGCTCTGGATATCGAGAAGAAGACTAGTTTGTAGTGTTTGGTAAAGATCTGTACGGATGACCAGGTTGATGCCTGTAGTTTATTTCTGGACTCTATCCCTTTCCAAAATGCAACAAAAATAGCCAAAGACCTGATACAGTGGGATCTGACTTTACAGAGAACTATCTTGCTATGCTGAGAATAACAAAAAGCAATATCAAGGGACAGCCAATAAGAAATTGTCTGTTTTTATACTGTTTGTCCCTTTTACTTACCTTGATAGCTAACAAACAGCTGATCACTAATCCTGAGGGTCTATTATGTCAGTGTTGTATTTGAGTTGCCTGGAGACATCTAGAATGTGTAGAATTGTTTCTTCCTCATTTTTAGGCTCTGGAAAGAAAACTGGGAGTTGAATACTTGGCTCAGTGGAAAGTCTGAAATTACATTAGGCATAAATGAAGGAACTGTTCTCAAGGTAACCCTACTCACATGAAAAATGAGATAGGGATGACTTCCCATAAGAGCTTGCAAATCAGATACTCTTTTCAGAAGTCAGAGTAATAAGTAGCACTGTTTTCCAAGATACAATCTTTAAATCAGCCTCATGAGCAGATTCAAAAGGGAACAGTGTAAGTTTTTCCAGCATTACACTTCTTTCATCCAGGCAGTCAGCTTAAGAAGTTGAAGGCTGGGCTGTGTCCAATAACCCCTGTTATGTGTGAGTAGGTCCATTTTGTGAGGATGCTTGTAGTACTTGAACCTGGAGATTTTCAAGAGAAGAAAGAACCACTTTTGTCTGGATCAAAAGGGTGTCACCACAATAAACTCTGTGGACTACTTCTGTATCTTTAGAACCATGGTAACCAATAGAAATAGTGGAAAGGTCTATAACAACATTTATTAGAGGCATCATTTCTTTGACATTTATGCAGTTCATCCTGTCTTGCTTGTTCCAGAGGCCTTGTCCTTTGCTTAACCTTGAATATAATTCCCCAAGCAAAGTCTGATGCATCTGTGGTTACAGAATGAATAGGTGTTGGAAGGGAAAAAGGAAGAACTGTATTGAGAGACAACTGATTCATCCACCTGACTAGCTACATTTTCACAGACTCCAACACTGGAATCTATATTTTCGTCATGTGAAGTCTGGCCAGAGGAATCTTGAGAAGAGTAGCCAAGAAACCTAGAATACTGAGAAACTCCTTTGCAGATGCCTGAGTCTGATTGGAAAATATCAGAAATTGCTACTTGTAACTTTCACTTTGAACTAAGGAAGAAAGCCCATCATTAGGGATGTATCCAGTAGTCAGCCCAGAAATAACTTTCTGTGGAATGGAATGAGAGAAAACTTCAATATGTTCAGCTGAAAACCCAAGATGAGAAAAGGATTCATTACACAAGCCAGCAATTCTTGACAACCTGTGAAACAAACCACAGAAATAATGCAATCATCTAATTGTGGAAAAATGAGAATTCCCTGCAATCTGCACGAGACAAGCAGAAAACTGAAAATGTAAAACAGACACAGAACAAAGAAAAAAGCATCTGAAATCTTTGAATATTGTAATGTGATAATAAACATCTTTTTAATCCCATGTTACTAGAAAAGTGAGAGGCAGAATGAGGAGTAACTGAGCCTGTAGATAAAGCATTTTGAACATAGGGATGTTGTTGTAATGGTTTAGAAAAGAAAAGTCTAGGAGAGGTTTCCATGTTCATTATTTCTGTGGCTCCAGAAAGATTCTTGAATAAAATTGTTTCCCTGTTATGTCTTGGGGAACAAATTCTATAACCATATAGACAGCATGTAATCTATGACAGGAGGGAATAGGGAGGTTTGATTGGGTGGATGTAGAGGAATCCATTGAAAAGGAGGAAGAAATCCACTGACAGATGTAGACTTTTAGAATGCTTCTCAGTACCCAAGTGTCTGAAGTTGTTTGACATCACAGAGGAAATGAAGGCCTAGAATCCAGGATAACTTTATAGGAATACAGGGGTAGAGAGAGGAAAACAGCTGAAGGGAGTTATAGTCAGTCTGATTTTGTATGTTGTCCTTAGTTTTGGGAGGATCTCCTTTCTTCTTTGAGCCTCCTTTCCATTAGTTTTTGCTGAAATTTTGCTTGTCTCTGCCTTGCCGGGAATGTTTATTCTGTTTTTAGGAAGAGAAACCTAAACTGTAAGAAAAGTTTCTATTATATTTTAGAAAGGAGTGTTGAAAAATCTAGGTAATTCCCTGAATTAACTTTCTGCTGTCATCAAACATTTTATGAACCACAGCAGAGGAAGGACTAAACAACATTTTTTTTTATCCAGGGGAACATTCAGGATCCCAGCTTGGACAATCTTCTGGTAAATTCTAAGAATGTAGCCAGGTACATTTCCTCATCACAGAGCCAGTGGCAGCCACCCCAGATACACCATCAGCAGTGTCATAAACACATTTAGAAAATGTCTGAATACCAAAGAAATAGACAATGCTACATAATTCAGAGATGTTTTAGCTACTGAAGAAGGAAGGTCAGTGATTAATTGTTTCATATCATCAAAAGAACCCAGCAGAAATGTTTACATGTCAGCATGACAGTCTGCTATTCTGAAGGCCAAGGTAGACTTTCTTCTCAAACCTTTCAAAGGCTTTCCCCTATTTGTCAAAAGGGATAGAAATAGCTTCTGGAAGGAGTTTGGCAGAAGCAGACTTTGACAAACAAATTTCAGCAGGATCTGACCTCGAGTTAGAGAAAAGATGTTGAACATGTGTAGAACCTTATACAATTTAACAGACTTTCTAGGAGCAGGAGATTGACTATCAGGCAAACTGCTGCCTGCCAAAAAGGCATTGTGTAAGGCTGCTGACAAAGCAGGAACATCTGTAGGCTGAGGAAAATCTACCTGTAACAAGTCATAATATCTATGTTGGGAATATGGAAATTCTTTTTCTTCCCCCTGAAACAACTTCTTCATTCTGACGATAGTATCAGAAAAGACAACTGTTCAGCAGGGGAATCTGAAGAACAGTTTTCTTCAAAATCAGCTTCCCCCTTTCTGTGGAATGGGAATTTGAAAAGTGCAATCTAAGCCAAATTCATATCCCTCAGAAAATGATCATTATCTGAGAAAGGGAAAAATCTGTTTCTTTTAAAGTGAGGGAATAACTTAGTATATAAATACTAAGAGGCTCTAAATAAACCTTTAGAAAAGTTCATTCAATTCTCCTTATCTGCCTTAGGAGGCAACATATGTCTAGTTTTATGTTTTATTTGTCTGCGAGACATCCCATTAAAAATGCAGCTTGAGGTGCAGTCTCATTTCTGGGGATTAGGCTCATCAAAGTGACTTAGTGAATGAGCATCCTCCAATTCCCTTCATTACTGATGGCAAAAATGACTCCCCCATACCCAACAAGGGCACCTGAAGAGCCACAGAGGATATGCTTGCCTCTCAGTCATCAATGGTTTCCAAGGACCAACACCAGTGACACTAAGAGAAGAAGATGAGTTATGTAAGGAACAACTAGTGGCCACTGCAAAGTCACACATCACCAACTGAGGCAAAGAGGAAGCAGAGTACAGACCAAAACCTCCAACATAATGTTTTTTTCTTTTAGCAGTTCAAGTGGGATCTATAGTATTACCTGGATCCAGGTTCATGTCTAGCTGCAAAAGGAGTCTCACATGTGGATAGCTGAGCCTTGAAAAGTTGATGTTACCTTCTGACTAAAAATTGCTTTCTAAGGTAAAACCTTTTAGTGACCACCAACAAACTATGACGACAAATAAGAAATCCCCACAGGTTACTAGGACCAGCTGTCAGCCAGAACAGGTGTCTGACAAGTGGTTAACAGGATGAATTGGTAAATCACTTTGCCTAAAATTTGGATATTGTGGTAAAATGTTTTAATAACAATCCAGAGAAACCAAAAGTAAAATCCCCTAACTGCAAACTTGAGGTAAAAATTCACTTTAGTTTAAAATAATAATAAATATTTTCAAGGGATTTCCCTCAGTGAACCCTGACTCAAAATAAAATTTTCTGAGGTAAAACTTTTAGTGATAACCATTAGAAAGAGCAATTTGTGTCTCAAGCATAAATTTATGAGAGGGAAGAAATACTTTCTTCACAAAAATTACTGCAGTGGAAGATATTCTCCAACAGGGTATGTATCTGCCCTGCCTCGTAGAAGTGCTAGCCGACTTTGATCACCCAAAGCTAGCAGATAAAACAACAGTTTTGAGGCAAAGTTTTTAAGTCTTAGTACCCCAGTGACTGATTGTATCCCATTTGCTTCATGCAGTGCATGAAATGAGCTCTATCACTTTGGGCTTGACAGCACGTTCCATGTCGCTTAGGCTACTGTCACAGTGATATAACAATGAACAACTGTTTTGTCAGTAATACTGCATTCTGAGTTACTGTTGACCATATTTTTACTTAATGTTTTATTATGTTCATTTAGGTATTTATATGTCTTTTACTCTGACGTAATTTTGGATACTGTGAATTTGAGGTAAGTGGCAGTAGCTTTTTTTTGTGTTACAGCTTTTAGCTTCCTACTAAGCTGCAGAGTTCAACTGAATTTCTCATCCCATAGTTTTGTGAACATTCAGACATTTACAGGAATCATCTGGTACCTCGGCCTCTTGCCATCAAGGATACATACAACCAAATGCATTCTACTTTTATATCAGGTTCAGCCATTAATTAATCAATCAATTTACTTATAAACTACCTAAACACTTTTAATATAAAATATAAAATATAATATTTCCCATTACCTTAAACCTATAAAAGTAACCCATACATATTTCTAAATGCATTGTTTCTATTTTTAAATACAATTCAATACATTCCAATACATGCATTACAATAATTTATAATACAAAATATTCTATGCAATGTATACTACATCTAGAATATGCAATTTAAATGTAACCTACCTCTAAATGTAGCCTTCTTGGTGTCAAAGTGCCATAATTTAAAATCATTTTACTTTCAAGCACATTTAATTTTTGCTTCAGCTCACCACTTTTTACTTGGAACGGTCTTGCCAAAACACTAAAGAAAAAAGTGGAGTCATTCCCCCCATGTACTTTACAAAAATGATCTGCCACAGGACTCTTATAATTCTGATTTTGGACTATCACCCAAATGTTTTAGAATTTTGACCTTAACAGCTCTTTTCGTTCGACCTATATACCATTTTATTTTCTCACATCCACATCCTATAGCATATACTACTCCACATGAATTACAAGTAAACCTATTTTTGCTTGGAAAATTTCCTATCATTTATTAAATTTCCTGAAATGTTTCTAATTTTTTGACAAACCTTACATTTCCCACAAGAAAATGAGCCCAAGACTGAATCATCTAATACAAATAAAGGCTTGTTCAGCAATTCCTTAAGGTTAGAATATCTCCCATATGAAAATGTTACTATACCTGAAAATTGAGTCACCAACGAACTCATCTAAACATACCAGATGCCATAAGCCCAAAATTAGTTCTCTCAAGAATCATGCCTTCATTGATTTTTATTATTTTGGTTTGCTATTGCTCTTCTTTTATTCGCTCATTTGCCATCTCACTATAAAACTGGCAGCAGACATTCAGAAGTGCTATATTTTGTGGAATATCTCTGCAGAATTCAATCACCACAGTCCATATCCTCACTACAGCTGCCTTTTATTATTTTGCCTTCTGCAGTACTAGTTGTCTCTTTGGCAGCTTTTTCTAATATCCACATGCATGATTACTGCAGCCACTTTCTTAACTTACACTGGTGCACATCACTTTATTGACACGTCTACATTGTTTAACAGGAGGATTACTCATTTTCCTGCAATGGCTTAATAATTCTTTTCAAGGCAATATTGCTCTATTTCAATTTAAATTCTCATTAACCACAACAAGTTTTTTTTAGCCTTAAAGGGAAAGTCCCTTTGACAGTTTTGCTCTCATGCTGTAGCACTGTCACAGCATAACTGCTGGGTTCCTGTCCTACAGAAACCTAATTAAAGTTATCAAAAGTCATAAATCAAGTTTCTGCCTTATAGATTGCCCCTTGCATCTGAGTATAGTTAAATTATTAACTCTAGAACCCCAGTGATAAAACCTGGCTCTAGATGATTGTCACTGTTGAAGTGATAACCTGACCCTATGTGCAAAAATAGGAAAAAGGTTTTGGGGATACAGCCTTTTAGCATCATTCATATTTTCCCACATTGTGGCACGGACATTAGAAAATCAATCAGTCATCTAGTTAGTAAGCATTTGCATTCTGCTTATAGAGTCAGTATCTCAGTAGGTATTATGAGTTATATTCCCCACACAAGATGCCTAAATAGTGTCACTACATTGGGTACTGCAATCATGATATGCCATCATGCTGGTAGTAATTTTAATAGAGGTTAAGCATACCATGCTACTTAATCAGAAGCTAGCTGTTTCAACCCAATGTAATACTGTAGAACTACTGGTCAATACTCAAGATTGCATTTAGTGATGACTGCCCATGTCCAGGAGGGTTGTGAATGCTACCCCTGTAAGAATTTATGGTGCCAATCCACTCGTCCAGGTTCCTCTTGAACAATGTCACAAAGGTGCTCTGTTTCACATGAATTGGTAGCCTGTTCCAAAGATGTAGCAGTCACTTGGAGATAAATCTGTCCTTCCAGCAAGTCCTATTTAAGCCACAGGTCATATTTATATCCCTAGAAAGTGTAGCCCTAGACCCATTTGATTTACATATATGCAGTAAATTCATTAGGTTTGCGTCTTGGGTTGCTTCTTAAGCCAGCCATTAGTATCCCCTAAGACGTCTGTATGATATGGAGTACAGTGACAGGGACTTTAGTCAGTCCATGTAATGCACATGCTGGAAGTCCTAGATCTTTTTTTGTTAGAGACTTCTGAGGTCTCTGCAATTTCTGCAGTGCTTAGCATTATATTCAATTATGGGCTGGATGAGTGCCGAGTACAGGGGGGTTATAACCTCTTTTGCTGTCGAGGTGATGCTTTTACTAATCAAGTGAGCCATGTGGAAAGCTTTCCTTGCAATGGTAGATAGGTGGTGGTTGAAGTTAAGGTTGCGGTCACCTGTGATCCCAGGTCCCTTACTTCATGCGTACTTAGGGTATTGTTGTTGTTGCTTTGATAGTGTGAAGGGTCATCGTTTATGATGAAGGGAATGATGATGCATTTCTCTGCATTCAGTTTCAGACTGTGACTAATACACCCATTGCTGGTCTGTGTGAGACCATCTTGGAGTATGCTGACATAATTTGGGGATTTAATGATTGCACCTAGTTTGCAATCATCTGCAAACTTGATCAGCCGCAACCCTTTAGTTTTGACCTGAATTTATGAGACGTATATGCCAAACAGTAAGGGGCCCAGCACTGACCCCTGTGGTACCCCCCTGGTAACAGGTCTTCTGGTTGATGCGGAGTCACCCACTTTGATACTGTGTGTCCAGTTTGTGAGCCAGTTGGCAACCCATCCCACAACAATGGTGTTTACAATCAGTTTGCTAAGTCTATCGGTAATGCCTGAACATGGGATTGTGTTAAAAGCCTTTGCCAAATGGAGGTATGCAGTGTGCACAAATCTGCCCTCATCAATGGCCTTGGTCACACTTTCAAAGAAATCCACCACATTTAACACTCAGGATCTGCCCTTCACAAAGCTGAATTGTGTAGGATCCAGGGTTTGGAGGTCATCTATGTCTTTATTTATGGGGTCCATAATAATACATTCCATGGCCTTACAGATGAGGCTGGTCAGGCTTATAGGTCTGCAATTCCCTGGGTCTGTTACCTGGCCAACTTTGTGGAGGGGAATAACTGTAGCTGCTCTCCATTCCACAGGAACAAAGCCTGTGGTTAGGTTATGATTGAAAAGGGTACTTAATGTTAATGCTACTTCAGTGTTTTAGCCTGTTTATAAGACAGCCTGGGATGTCATCTAGTCCATAGAAACTGTGATCTTTGCCTTGGGCAGAGCTTTAAGGACTTGCTCTTCAGATATGCAAGGTGGGGGGGGGGGCGTTGGGGGAGGATTTGTAGTAAGTTAGGAGGGGATAAGGGAATAAAATGTTTGACAAACCTATCTGCTAGCAGGTTCCCTATCTCTGTGGGGTCAGTGTGTGTGATACCATTGGCCACCAGTTCTGCACATGCTTGGTCCTACCCTTTACATATATACATACATACATACATACAAATATTTCAAACATGGGCATTAAAAGCCCTTCTAGCTTGCCAATATACCACAACACTTGTTCCCATAATAAGTGTCCAGGCTTTTCTTAAAAATATCTAAACTAGTACTTGCTTTAATGTAATTTGGTAGTCTGTTCCATGCATCTGCTACTCTATCAGAGAACCAGTTAGTACACTTCTCATTCCTATGGGATCTTCTACACAGGTTGTCTGATGATTCTCTACTACTTTTTGTAACCCCAAACATTCCCAGAGGTAGTTGTCACTAAATACCCCATATACTTGAATAAAATCTCATCTTAGATATCTATAAGAGACACTGTACAAGTTTTGATATTTTAGTCTTTCATAATAACTTAAATTTTCACATCCATGGATACCCTTGATATATTTCCACTGTACTCTTTCCTGTTTACTCATTCTTATAGGGTTTCCATATTGTTATTCCATATTCAAGTTTGGGTCTAATGCAACTAATAAACACTGTTTTCATCATTTTCCATTTCCTAGACTTTATAAATCTTTTTATACAGCCTGTAGTTATATAACCATCGTTAACCAATTGGTTGATATGCTTAGAAAAACTCATAGCTGACTCTGCCCATATACCAAGGTCCTTAAATGAGTCTACAGTTTCAATCGCTGTTTGATGTATTAAATATTCACCTTTCAATTAATGTCTCCCAAATCTCATATGCTTAGTTTTTGATGTATTTATCAGCATATTATTCACCTGTGCCCAAGTGGTCAGTTTAGTCAAGTTAATTTGCAGACATGCCTTATCTGTAACACATGTAATCAGTTTACCCAATTTTAGATCATCTGCATACAGACAGTAAAACACTTCAGATGAAAGAGTTAGATCTGAAATATACAGTCTAAACAAGTAAGGATCTAAGACAGAGCCCTGTGGGACACCTTGACTGTAACCAAGGATTTCACCTGTCCAGTTGGTGTATGATATTTGTAAGCCATGCAGCTATACATCTTATCAATAGTACATCAATACCTACTTATACTAATTTATTGATCAGTGGTTGTGTATGAACCTGTCAAATGCTGAAGTAAAATCTATATAAATTAATCACAGCACAATTTTTCATTCATAGCTGTTACTATATTGTTATAGAACATCATGTCACAGGTGGTAATAGATCTGTTTTCAGCATATGCATGCTGGTATATGGTTTCAAGTCCCAACCTATCCAGTTCTGACAATAACTTATCCAATATTGCCTTCTCCATTATTTTTCCACAACACGAAAGTAGACTCAAGGGTCTGTATGACTCTGGGTTTGTCCTACTCCCCTTTCCCTTAAAAACAGGGTTAATAAGAGCATGCCTCCAATCTTGAGGAATCTCCCCATATTTATATGACCTAGTGAATAATACATGTAATGGTACCGTAAGTTCTTATTGAAGTGTTCTCGGGTCATTGTTACTAATTCTATCTCCTCTCTGTGTTTTGTTTGGATCCAGTTTTCACATTTCTTTTTCAATATAATCTAATTTGATTCCATTATCTGGGGTTACCTGGATGTCACTAGGACAATATATTATCCTTTTGTGGAGCCAAACTGTTTTGCATAATATTTTGTAAATATATCTATAATATGTTGTGTCTGAAGATAAATTTTGTAATCTGCACACAGTTTAGCAATTTATGTGTCTTTACTCCTTCCACATCTTACATATCTATAAAAAAGGTTTCCAGTTATGCTCAATATCTTTATATAAATCTTCAATTTTTTCTTGATCTTGTCTCAAAGTATGCTTAATCTGTTTATCCAGCTTATTTCATTTTTCAAAGTTGGAGTTCAACTTTTCTTTCATTCCTTATATTTTTGTCTCTCATCTTAATCAGATATCTTGTTCTTGTGGAACTATATCCCCCGATGTTGTATGCCTAGATCCTGATGTTAAACAGATATGTTTTGTTTTTTTTCACTCAAACAATTTCTCTTTCAAAACTTTCCACATTCCATCTGCAGTTTTTCCACTGAACATCTCACTGCAGTTAGTTTTACATAGTAATTGTTTTGTTTCCATATAATCTGTAATTAACCTTCTGTGCAGTGGTTTAGATTTCAGTTTGGCAGAATTATCTAGCAACAAATGAACCTTTATAACCCCATGATTACTACACATCAATGGTGGTAAAACTTGCCTTTAAGTAACAGTAATTTGTTTAGGAACACAAACAATGTCTAGTATGTTCCATCCTCTGGTAGGTTTATTTACAAGCTGAAGCAATTGTTGTTCCTGAATATGTGTTGTGAATAATTTCCTTACTAACATTGTTGAATCAATATTATTCCAGTCTGTTTCTGGTAAATTTAAGTCCCCATCTAATATTATTCTTCCCTCCTGTGTTTTATGCAAGAAATGTATGAATTTCTCTAGGTCATCTGCACTTGACTTTGGTGGTCTATAAACTCCAACAATTGTTATATGTTCCAGGGTTGTCTTTATTGTCACAGTTACACAGTCTATAGTATTGGGTTATCATTGAACATGTAATAATCACAGGTCTTATAATTATCTTGAATCCCTATCATAACACCTCTACCTGATTTTTTTGTTAGAATGTCTGTTACAGTAAAAACATTTATACCCTGACAGAACTGGTTTCCAGTCATTGTTCTTTAAGCATGTTTCACAAACAGCAACAATGTCAATTTTGTGGGAACGTAGTAATTTTTCCAATAAGAAAAAAAACTTTATTATTAATGCAGCCATCAGAGATGCATCAAATGTTGCTATCTGTGAACTGTTAAATTTTTGACCTGGCAAAATATCTGCTGCAAAAATTTTCTTTCCTGATCTTGAGAAATGCAATCCATCCTGTCTTTATAAATGTGTGCCCAAAACTAAGCTTGGATGCTCTACACGTTTCCATTTTTATAACAGGACATTTTTCCATGTAGGTATTTACCCAAAAAATATTTTCATTCATAGTGACCTGACTATCCTTTCTATAGGTGATTTGTGAAAAATACGTCCTAACACCAGCACAAGCTATATTATCTAAGAGGGCTGTCAGTTCCCTACTAACAGTGAGAGAATCCTTGTGGATGACATCATTTGTACCAACATGAATAAAAACGTATCCGTACTTCCTTACATTAAGGCGTTCCAGGCTTGTCTCACATCTTCTATTTTTGCTCCTGGCAAGTATAACACTATGCAATGTTCATTTTTTTTTCTGCAAATATAAGTATCAGTTCCTCTAATAACTGAATCTCCAATTACAAGAGTATCTTTGCTGGCCAGCTCTGATAAATCGTCAGCTTCTAATACAGTAATATTTGCTCTGTCAATTGTTAGGAAGGCTAGATCTTCATCACCATTAGTCTTACTAATCCCAGTGTTTTCATTGTGTATTAAATTGTCATCCAGCTGGTGCTGTAAATCCACAGCTTGATCCATGCATTCAACATCTGTCTTTGTCATCTTTTTTCTAACAGTAATGTTCTTCAATCTTTCCACATTCAGTTTTGATTTCTTCCTTTTCACCTGCCCCTTGCCTCTTTTTCCTACCTTCTCTGTTGGAAAGATGATGCCTTTTTCTGTAGACTGAAGGTTTTCTGATAGAAAAATATCATTCCCTTTAACCTGTGTGTTATATAACAAAGCAGTGTAATTTTTCCTACGTATTCTCTTTCCTTTACAGTCATTAATCAGTTTATTTTTCTTCCTTGTTATTTGTTGTGAACTTCTTCCTTTCTTTCTTTTTTTGTTTCCTTTTAAACAAATTGGATCTTCAGATTGCTGAGTACTTGCATCCAGAATTCCAATGTTGTCAAGGGTATTCCCCAGGATTCATGAAGCTCGGCATTAGCCTTGCGCTGACCGTGCGACGTAGAGATGGCGCAGCAGCACCATATGCATATTAATGAAGGCACGCTGCCGCACCGTCCACATGTACAGGAAACATGTGCGAGTGCAGAGGCCATGTTTAAGTGCTGCACGGAGGCGTGAACATGTCGGCTACAGTCGCGCAACCTAAAATGCTGACTAGTACAGCCTGCCTCTAATAGTAATCATTCCTGTCAGTGTCTGTGGATACTGAAATGTATGCAAAACATAAAAGAGAGTACTGCGAACACCAAAATAAAAAGTAAACACAAAAG